>NC_083897.1:11471580-11774610 GCF_032452875.1 Bos javanicus
GGTATTCTTCACAGAGCTAGAACAAATAATTTCACAGTTTGTATGGAAATACAAAAAACCTCGAATAGCCAAAGCGATCTTGAGAAAGAAGAATGGAACTGGAGGAATCAACCTACCTGACTTCAGGCTCTATTACAAAGCCACAGTTATCAAGACAGTATGGTACTGGCACAAAGACAGAAATATTGATCAATGGAACAAAAGAGAAAGCCCAGAGATAAATCCACGCACCTATGGACACCTCATCTTTGACAAAGGAGGCATGAATATACAATGGATTAAAGACAATCTCCTTAACGTGTGGTGCTGGGAAAACTGGTCAACCACTTGTAAAAGAATGAAACTAGAACACTTTCTAACACCTTACACAAAAATAAACTCAAAATGGATTAAAGATCTAAACGTAAGACCAGAAACTATAAAACTCCTAGAGGAGAACATAGGCAAAACACTCTCCAACATACATCATAGCAGGATCCTCTATGACCCACCTCCCAGAATATTGGAAATAAAAGCAAAAATAAACAAATGGGACCTAATTAAACTCAAAAGCTTCTGCACAACAAAGGAAACTATTAGCAAGGTGAAAAGGCAGCCTTCAGAATGGGAGAAAATAATAGCAAATGAAGCAACGGACAAACAACTAATCTCAAAAATATACAAGCAACTCCTACAGCTCAACTCCAGAAAAATAAATGACCCAATCAAAAAATGGGCCAAAGAACTAAATAGACATTTCTCCAAAGAAGACATACAGATGGCTAACAAACACATGAAAAGATGCTCAACATCACTCATTATCAGAGAAATGCAAATCAAAACCACTATGAGGTACCATTTCACGCCAGTCAGAATGGCTGCAATCCAAAAGTCTACAAGCAATAAATGCTGGAGAGGGTGTGGAGAAAAGGGAACCCTCTTACACTGTTGGTGGGAATGCAAACTAGTACAGCCACTATGGAGAACAGTGTGGAGATTCCATAAAGAACATTATTATGTCTAATTATAATTAGTCTAATTATAGAGAGGTAAATCATCATATGAGTTTCCCTGGTGGCTCGGCCATAAAGAATTCTCCTGCCAAACAGGAGATGTGGGTTTGATCCCTGGGTCATGAAGATCCCCTGGAGGAGGAAATGGCAACCCACTCCAGTATTCTTGCCTGGGAAATATAATGAATAGCAGACTCTGGTGAGCTATGTAGTCCATAGGGTCGCAAAGAGTTAGACATGACAGTGACTAAACAACAAACCATCATATACTTTTAAACTGTCTTAAAAATCATTCTTAGTAAGTATGCCTTTATTTTATGAATAAAAAAGAACTTGTAAAACCACAATAAGATATTCTTCCACATAAAAACTGCCTCCTTATTGTATTTGTAAAGGTCTTAATGAATACCACTAGCGATAATTTCTATACATCACATATTGTTGTAGTTAAACAATTTCCTCTTCAAAAAATTCATGAAATCTCACCTTGTAATATTGGAATGATCTTAAGCATCATCCAATTGAACTTTGACTTAGCCCAGAAAGAGCTGAATTTATGTCAACATTAACTTTTGTCTGATCCTTTCTATCTCAAATTTATTTAAAGCAATTTTCAAAATGCAAAATTTAAAGCTATCAAATAGCACACTCTACTATGTATCTGTAGGGTGTAGCAAAACCAGCTAGGGATATCCCCTAGGATTTTTTAATTTTGGTTTGAGTTGTACAATACTGAGAGCAGTAATTAGTTGAGATCTAATCAGTCTTCATTTGGAGAAGGCAATGGCACCCCACTCCCATACTTTTGCCTGGAAAATCCCATGGACGGAGGAGCCTGGTAGGCTGCAGTCCATGGGGTCACGAAGAGTCGGACACTACTGAGCGACTTCACTTTCACTTTTCACTTTCATGCATTAGAGAAGGAAATGGCAACCCACTCCAGTGTTCTTGCCTGGAGAATCCCAGGGACGGGGGAGCCTGGTGGGCTGCCGTCTATGGGGTCACACAGAGTCGGACACGACTGAAGCGACTTAGCAGCAGCAGCAGCAGTCTTCATTTCTTTCCATGATAATACCTGCAAGGGAATTTTATTTTCAGCTTTATAAATACAGTGCCTTATTCATTTAGGATAAACGAGTGAATGAAACTGTGATTCTATATACCCTCAAACCAAGTACTATTTGGTAAGCTCAATGAGAGCAGGGACTCTAATTGCTTAAAGTTTAGATATTTAAACAAGTCTTTAAATAAAATTTATTGCAAAGCAAATTTACTTCCTGAAATATTTCTGCTGTCAGTTAATTATTACTTATTTTATTTGCATGCTACTATTGTTTTCTAGCCTTCTACTCTGATGGTACTCTGTATGTTCACTGCATTCTGACAGTGAAGTGAAGAGTGTGTGTGCAGGAGTGTGCATCAGATTGTGTGTGTTGTGTTTAAGGTGGATGTTGTTATCTATTAGGTGATTAGATGGGAAGATAATATAGATTTATTTAAATTCAAAATGACTTTATAGATCAGAGTCATGGACATCATTGATAAGAACATTTCATATTTTTATTAATAGTTTTATATCTCCTATCACAGAGGCCCCTGTTAATGAAAATGTGTTCAATGGACCAGTAGCATCATCATCTTCTGAAACTCATTAAAACTGCAGAATCTTGGGTGCCTCTCCACACCTGCTGAATCACAATCTGCATTTAATGAGATCCTAAGGTAATTCATATGCCCATGAAAGTATCAAAAAGTATTGATTTAAGCATATAGACTTTTACTAATTCACTTCTTTGAACAAACAACCTAACACTGAATGTTTTAAAGAAACACCTTATTTATTTCCTTAAAATTTTGTGGATAGTTAATTTCAGCTTAGTATATACAGCTGGGATTTTTTTCTCTGTTCTGTAAACTATATTTTCTTAAATATTTGTAGTTAGCTAGAGGTTGATATCCTCATTCACATGTCTAGCAGTTGTCTGCCTGTCACCAGGTGTGATAAAGGAAGCTTGCCATGTGTTCATTATCAACCAGGTTCTTTCACATGGTGATAGTTGCAGTGTTCTCTAGAGCATTGGGAACAGCAGTTTCCAAGCCTTGGCTTGTGTTATATCTGCTAATGTCCTGTTAATCAAATCAAGCCATGTGACCAAACTCAGATAAGTGCCAGCTCTTAATGAGAGGAGCTATAAAAGTCTCATTGTAGAGAAGGATAGTGGTGACAGGGATGCAAAGAATCTGTGATCATTTTGTCATCTACTACAAGTACAAAATACCCAAACCCTTCTATTTTCTAATGAACATAAAAATAATCCACTAAAGCTTTATTCTCTACCGTGTAAGTAGATGTAATTCAAGAAACTGAGGCAAGTGGACTAAGGCTACACTTATTCATTCATTCATTGATTAAAATCTTCATAGCCTCTTCCTTCTCATAGGCAAAGTAAAAGTAGCAGATCTCAGGTGGTATAATAATCACATATTGTTCATTGACAGAGTCAATTTATAGATTAGAGATTGATCTAGTAAACATATATATGGTAGATATGCAGGCTACATCTCTGATATAGTATCTCATATTAGATAGTAATTGAAGTTACTTGTAATAATATATAGATGTAGTCTATATCCATGTGTGCATCTGTATTTGCAATTTGTAAGAATCTAAAGATACTCAGACAAAAATCTGAGGAAGTCATAAGTTGTGATGGTACACTTCCCCAGGGAAGACTAAAGACTGCTCAAGATCTAAAGATAGAGAATTTTTAAAAATTTTATCCAATTTCCATTTACAGTTATTACAAAACATTGACTACATTCCCTGTATTGTACAATATATCCTTCAGCCTATCTTATACCCAGTCGTTTGTACCTCCCACTCTGCCACCTCTATCCTGCCTCTTCTCCCTGCTTCCTACTGGTAACCACTAGTTTATTCTCTATATTTGTGTCTGCTTTTTTGGTTATATCCACTCAGTTCAGTTCAGTCGCTCAGTTGCGTCTGACTCTGCAACTCCATTGACTGCAACATGCCAGGCCTCCTTGTCAATCACCAAAGCCCAGTGTTTACTCCAACTCATGTCCATTGAGTCGGTGATGCCATCCAACCATCTCATCCTCTGTCATCCCCTTCTCCTCCTGCCTTCAATCTTTCCCAGCATCAGGGTCTTTTCAAATGAGCCAGTTCTTCACATCAGGTGGCCACAAGTATTGGAGTTTCAGCTTCAGCATCAGTCCTTCCAATGAATATTCAGGGTTGATTTCCTTTAAGATGGACTGGTTGGATCTCCTTGCTGTCCAAGGGACTCTCAAGAGTCTTCTCCATTCACTAGCTTGTTGTATTTTTTAGTTTATACATATTAGTGAAATTATACATTATTTGTCTTTTTACTTCTTTGTCTATAGATTAAAAAACTAACATTACTAACATCTGAAAGTACAGTAAAACCTTTAGTTAACCATGATGAAATAAACTTTAATTCCTTATTGTAATTATGCTATTCTGGCAATATTTCTGACTAAAAGGCAAATATTAAAATATATGCACATGCTCATACTTAATACAAATAACTAGCATAGTATTTGGCACACTTAAGTATTCAATAATTGTTATTGAATGAACACATACCTTATATTTTAATAGATTTTCATATAGGTTTTTATATATGTGTCTAAATTAAAATTTATAATAAACATACAAGCTAGATGCAAGTATATTTTTACAAATTAAACAAAAGCATACCAGAGAGGTCTAAGAGTCTAAATACACTCAGTTCAGCCTCTTGTACCATCTCTTCAAATAATACAGGCATTTAGTTTATTGAGACAGAGAAACCATAAGTCCTCCAATCATCAAGAATGTCAAAATATGTTGTCTACATGATTTGGCAAATGTACCAAAACGTGCAGACATATTGAAATAGTCTTCACCAAAAGTTTTTGGAGTTAAGATTATTTTCCTAAGAAATATTGAATAGCCAGAATATTCTTAATAGGTGAACATTTTGGCTAATTGAAGTTTAATTGTAGTTTACTGAAATTCTCTCTTATTCAACATTATGCCAGAATGATAAACTCACTTATTAAAATACTCAAAAGAGTTGACCACATAGGTCAAAAGTGGGTTCTAAATTCATGTGATTTTCACTTTTCAACTAGCTTTTTTGTTAACCATCATAAAGTAGTGTTTTCCTCCTCACTTCTGCTAACCTGACATAAGGAACTTTTCTTGATGATGAAAGGTTGTTGCTGAACCACAAAAGATGCCAGGATTCTTAGCCTCCAGAGAAGAATTCAATCCAGGGCCAGAAACAAGGCTTGATCACTCAGAGCTTTTGTGTAATAAAGTTTTATTAAAGTATAAAAGAGATAGAGAAAGCTTCTGACATAGACATCTGAAGGAGGCAGAAAGAGTACCCCCCTGCTAGTCTTTAGCTGAATATTACATAGCCACTAGCAGACTGCTAATTAAAGAAAGGAAATGTCTCAAACTTCAGAGAATGGCACCAGGTGAGTCATCTGTGCCGTAAAAAGATTGACGTGAATCTTGAAGAAAGGCAGATTTCCATACAAATATATAGTTTCATTAACATAGATCAGTAGAACAATGTATGAGTATAACATACTGGTTTGTCAAGTAGGTTCTGAGCCTTTAGTCTTGACTTGAAGATAGAGTCTAGGGTAAATGCATAGTACATTAACATAGTTGAAGACAAACATTTCTATAAGAAAAATGCATTGGTTAGCTCAAGGTTTGAGAAAAGTTAAGTTCAGGTGGAACCTGGTGTCCTTATGGCAACACAAAATTTTAAGAGAAGACTCTTTTTATATTTGTATAGAGAAGGGGAAAAAATATAACACTAGTTTGCTTCCTCCTACCGCTTAAGAGAGAGATAAACAATGTCTGACATTTGCAGCCTATTTCCTGCATTTGGAGACACGGCCTTCCTGCCTGTTACCCTCTCAATAAGTCATCATCATAGTTGCTAGTCATTATTTATCCATGTTATAGAATAAAATAATGAGAAAGATTAGCGTGAACAATATGTTGCCATAACTTAATGCATTTAGTTTGTGAAGTGGGAAAATTGTTTATGAGTAATATTCACACCTCTAGATTTTTACATGTTTTAAAACAAATCTTAAAAAATAATATACAGGTATCATATTAAAAATAATTCACATCTCCCTTGTGTCTTTCTGTTTTGAAGGACCCAATACTTATGGTAAAAGACCAGATCTATGAGAGGATACACAGTAAATAGTACGTATCTAAGGAGTGATATCAATAACCTCAGATATGCAGATGATACCACCCTTATGGCAGAAAGTGAAGAGGAACTAAAAAGCCTCTTGATGATGAAGAAGGAATTAATAGGGCCTGGACTCCATCTTAGGCCTGTTCATGCTGATCATGCTCAGCCACCTTTCCAATGGACTCTGAATTCTGTGTTTAGTGCCTATGAGAACAACAACAGAAGGATAAGACCCCCTCCAGACAGGGGAGCCTTGAAGATCATATCTAGGTTGCTCATCCCCTAAGAGAAAACATACACTAATCACCCCTTCCTCCAGACAGGCCATAAATTTTTCTCAATCTATTGGAGAAAAACCTCAGGTTTATTGATTATTGGCTAACTGTTTGACTGTTTGAGCACATGAGCACATGGCACATGAATCATGGGGTTATTGGGATTGTATTTTCCTTGGTTTATGTAAGTCTCAAGGAATTTGGACTGATGGGTTCAGACACATACACATGGGGTATAAAAGATTTTCGCAAATGCTGGTCAGGGTCCTTGGCTAAGAGGAGACTCTGCCTTGGGCCCGCCGGTGTAATAAACTGCACTCCACTATCTGTATTGTCGTTCTGAGTGACTTTGTTTCCCAGAACACGTGGCTACAACAGTGAAAGTGAAAGAGGAGAGTGAAAAAGTTGCCTTAAAGCTCAACATTCAGAAAACTAAGATCATGGCATCTGGTCCCATCACTTCATGGGAAATAGATGGGGAAGCAGTGGAAATAGTGTCAGACTTTATTTTGGGGGCTCCAAAATCACTGCAGATAATGATTGCAGCCATGAAATTAAAAAACGCTTACTCCTTGGAAGGAAAGTTATGACCAACCTAGAAAACATATTAAAAAAACAGAGACATTACTTTGCCAACAAATGTCCACCTAGTCAAGGCTATGGTTTTTCCAGTGGTCATGTGTGGATGTGAGAGTTAGACTGTGAAGAAAGCTGAGTGCTGAAAAATTGATGCTTTTGAACTGTGGTGTTGGAGAAGACTCTGAGAGTCCCTTGGACTGCAAGGAGATCCAACCAGTCCATTCTAAAGATCAGTCCTGGGATTTCTTTGGAAGGAATGATGCTAAAGCTGAAGCTCCAGTACTTTGGCCACCTCATGTGAAGAGTTGACTCATTGGAAAAGATGCTGATGCTGGGAGGGATTGAGGGCAGGAGGAAAAGGGGACAACAGAGGATGAGATGGCTGGCTGGCATCACTGACTTGATGGATGTGAGTCTGAGTGAACTCCAGGAATTGGTGATGAACAGGGAGGCCTGGCGTGCTGCAATTCATGGGGTCGCAAAGAGTCAGACAAAACTGAGTGACTGAACTGAAATGAACTGAAGGAGTGTGGGCTAGAGAAACTTCCTCTATGGTAAATGCCAACTTTTACTCAGAAGAATGGAGCTTTCTCTGTAAAACTGCTCTTAAGGTAAGTTATCATTGTGCAGAAATTTTACTGAATCGCTTAGCAGTCACTCAGTTTTCTGAATTAAGGTCACTGTCATCTATCTACCTGCATTCTCTTTAGTGTTTTTTATATATCTGAATTCGTAAAGACATACATAGAGATTTGCTATATATTTTAGTAATGAATGATAATGTTGAGTTGTGATATTGTCATTTATGTATAGTTGGTCTTCATCTCAGTGACTGGCACAGAACTCCTAAAAACCCCTTGGACTTAGGTCCTAAGTTTTGAGAGCAGCTAATGAGTCTTTTTTTATGTTAACAAGGTGTCTTTGGTTGCCAGGGAACCAACCTTGAAGGTTACAGGGTTAGAATTTTCAGCCCTAGCAATGACCTCAGGGAGGGAGAGGGGCTGAAGGTTGAATCAGTTGTTGGAGGTATGGGTAACCCTTTTTCCACTTTAAATTTGGTTCCAGGAATTCAAATATGGGTCAACAGGTATCTAAAATTTATTGATATTTATTATTTCTTACACACACATATATATATTATTGATACACACATAGTGTTCTGTTAGTAACTTCATCTAATTTGCTAGAAACTTATGGATTTCCACAGGATTATTATCTATTTGTTCTTTGAAATTGTTTATTTGTATACATTAGAGAGAAATCAGTCTGAGTGAATATTTTCAGTGGGTTTTTATGTACTAGGCACTGTTCTACTTGCTGGATATAGAGCAGTGAACAAAATTATTTTGTTCAAATAATTAGGCAAATATTACTACCAATGTTAGGCATATTAATTGAAGTCCTTTGACAAAATGTATTTTAACAAAAATATAATTTGGAATTACGTTATTGATAGTCTATATTTAAATTTATTAGATAAATGCAATATCTTACATGTTCTAATGTCAGACTGTCTTAGGGATTTCCAAGAAAGAGGCTGGGTTTCGATTAGTGAAACAATAGTATATGTTAATAGGACGCTGACTTCTTTAATGGGTCAATGGAATGAAGTGATAAGTTATATTGTTGGTATTTTGTTGAATTAATATATGAAAAGTGTTGCACATGGAATACATTATTTGTTCATTATTTTAATAGCCAATTAAAATAAATAATATTATTATTTACTTTTTAAATTATGAGACTTACAGAGATTAAACAACTTGTCTAAGATCTCAAAACTATTAAACAACAGAGCCATATTTTTTAACCTACTGTGTTATTTAGTCACTCTACTTTGTTTTTTATTTATCTCACCTGATTCTCTAGTTAAACCACTCAATGATACTCTTTCATTTTTCTCCATCCATCATAGGGCCCCCTTCCAGAAGATTCTGTTCTCATTCCCTCTTTGTGACAAAAGTACATAGAACTAGAAAATACAGTTCTCAATTCCCTCAGTCATCTCTAATTACTCCTAAGAACAGAATGTCAGAGAGGTACCACCTACCCCCACTCAGACTTCTACCTTTCATTCAGACAAAATTTCCTTACTGAAATATGGCAAAAATCTCCCAGTAAATGTTCAGCAAATAATGCTAGTTTCTGATTGATATTGTTCACCAATAATGTGGGGCTGATCCTAGAGGGAATTGTTAAATAATAACCATAATATTTCTTGCATAATTGCTTTGTGCCAGGTATTATGCTAAACACTTCAAAAGTTAAGACATTTATTTCCCATCATGTATTTGCAAGTTAAATACTATTAATTTGTCTTTTTTGAGAAACTAAAAAACTAAGCTCAGATTGATTAAGCAACTTACCAAAGGCCACACAAATAGTGTATGATGGAGCCAGGAGGCAATGGTAATAACTGAATGTAATGCAATGGAAGAAAAAAAGAGAAAGCTGAAGTGAAATATATGTCCAAAAGGAAAAGTGCTATTATAGTTTGAATGCTTAATGTGAGCACATTTAATGTGAAATATTGCCATGAAGCATCTACAAATGGGAGTGGGCATAGGATAGTTGGGTACAAACGGAGTTGTTTTTTTTTTTTTTTCTAATAATGTTAGTACATCAATCCAAAATCCAGAGAATATTTCAGTAAGCATATTTTGAAAAATAACTATGTATTGCATTGACAGGGAGATGTAAACCATTGGTATTACCTATGATCCATCCATTAAAAGGATTTGTATATTATGAGTAGAATACAACTATTGCATTTCATCAGAATATTAACTGGAGTTATGCTGCTGATAATATTATTTGGATTTTAATAATGTGAATATTGATTATGCAAATAATCTAGTTTTTTTTTAAGTATCATCAGCATGCCTCTCTCAGTTATCATGCTTCTATAATTTTGAGTAATAATAATTAATAGCTAATTTTTAATGCACACTTACTACATTATCTCATTTAATTGTGATAGTCACTCTTGTATATTTTTATAGATAGATACATAAATACTTCTGTGATTTTTCCACTATATTAAAAATTGGAAGATAAAAACCATATGATAATCTTAATAGATGCAGAAAAAGCCTTTGTCAAAATTCAGCACCCATTTGTGATTAAAACTCTTCAAACAATGTGCATAGAAGGAACCTACCTCAACATAGTAAAGGCCATATATGATAAGCCTACAGCAAACATTATTCTCAATGATGAAAAATGGACAGCAGTCCCCTAAGATCAGGAACAAGACAAGGGTGTCCACTTTCACCACTATTATTCAACATAGTTCTGGAAGCCCTAGCTACAGCTATCAGAAAAGAAAAAGAAAATAAAATGAATCCAGATTGGAAAAGAATAAGTAAAGCTCTGATTGTTTGCTGATGACATGATACTGTACATATAAAACCCTAAAGATAGTATCAGAAAATTACTAGAGCTAGTCAGTGAATTTAGCAGAGTTGCAGGATACAAAATCAATACACAGAAATACCCTGCTATTTAGTATATAGAAATTTAGCATTTCTATATACTAACAATTAAAAATCAGAAAGAGAAATTAAGAGATCAATCCCATTCACCATTGCAACAAAAAGAATTAAATATCTAGGAATAAACTTACCTAAGGAGATAAAAGAACTGTAAACAGAAAATTATTACACTAATGAAAGAAATTAAAGATGACATAAACAGATGTAAATAAATTCTTGAGAAAAAATGACCATGCACTGGAATTAGTAAAGTTCAAAATAATAAGATTTTTTGAGATTTTTCCTAACTTACTAACTAACTTCCAGTTTTTATTTTGACAATATATATTGGATAAGGGCTGTGAAAGAAAGGTCATTGAATAAATACTAATGGACAGTATCTTTTCTTCAATTATTTTGTGTTTGAATTGAGATAAGGTTTATACTTAAAATATGAGATATTGTTTTTATTTTAATATTTACCATCTCCATAAGAAATAATGAACTACAAGTTGTGCTATAAATATTCAAAATAGCTATGTTGCCATTTGGCCTGGACTTCTTGCTTCACCAAGCTTCCCTGGCGACTCACATGGTAAAGAATTATGCCTGCAATGCAGGAGATGCAGGTTCCATCTCTGGGTAGGGAAGATCCCCAGTATTCTTACCTGGAGAATTCTATGGACAGAGGAGCCTAGTGGGCTATTTAGGTGCAATGATCAGTACAATTTACAGTATAATCTGCAATCTATTGTGACCCTTTGTCTTAATGAGATATTAAATGTTGTACATGGTTCCAAGACTCATTCCTAAAGAAAATGTAAATTTATGCACTGGAACTTATTTTCACATGCAAAAAAAAAATTTTAATGACTAAAATTATCTCAGTGTCCCTTTTATTTCAGGAAGTTAATCATTGAAAATATAAAATAATATCTTCAGTTTTTATCCAGAGACAACAGCAGCTATCTTGTAGACACAGTAGCCAAAGGAAATTACACTAATGAACAAATGCACTTTATAGTTAATTTTCAATATTTTTCATTTTATTCCTGGTTATTTACTTTGGGGCACTCAAAGATTATACTAAACCACCATTTTGTTTTGTTTTTCCTCTTCTTTCCTACTTCCCAAGTGAAACATGAATCCAGTAAAAGTGATAAGTCCCATGGATAAATCACTTTACATACATACTGTGGGTAAATCACTTTACATACAAACATTGTCAAAAGCATCAGCACAGCCATGTGGATAATAATGTTATCTGGTAGGTGACTTAAAGGTAAAATTCCACAGTTATATACAGAAATTGAAAATTGGCCCATTTATTATACATGCATCCACCCACCTGTTATTTTGACCTGAAACAATAAGGAAGGATGTTTAACATAGGCTATCAAAAGGACTTTAATTTGGAGACAATTTGTCTACATGCTTTGTCACCAGTAATTTGCTTTTAATGATAGATAAAATATCAGTTCAGTTCAGTTCAGTAGCTGAGTTGTGTCCGACTCTCTGCAACCCCATGGGCTGCAGCACGCCAGGCCTCCCTGTCCATCACCAACTCCCAGAGTTTACTCAAACTTATCTCCCTTGAGTCGGTGATGCCATCCAACCATCTCATGCTCTGTCATTCCCTTCTCCTCCTGCCTTTAATCTTTCCCAGCATCAGGGTCATTTCAAATGAGTCAGTTCTTCGGATCAAGTGGCCAAAGTATTGGAGTTTCAGCTTCAGCATCAGTCCTTCCAATGAATATTCAGGGTTAATTTCCTTTAAGATGGACTGGTTGGATCTCCTTGCTGTCCAAGGGACTCACAAGAGTCTTCTCCAATGCTACAGTTTAATAGCATCAGTTCTTTGGTGCTCAGCTTTCTTTATAGTCCAACTCTCACATCCATACATGACTACTGGAAAAAACATAGTCTTGACTAGACAGACCTTTGTTGGCAAAGTAATATCTCTGCTTTTTAATATGCTGTCTAGGTTGCTGTCTAGATAAAATATCACATTGTGTAAAAAATTATTTTTCCCGTGCTTTGAGTTCAAGAGAAAGTTGGAGGTAAGTAAGACAGGAGCTATTCCACGTTGAAGGTCAGGAGGGGCGGTGGTGAGGAGATACCCCTCGTCCAAGATAAGGAGCAGTGGCTGCGCTTTGCTGGAGCAGCCGTGAAGAGATACCCCAAGTTCAAGGTAGGAGAAACCCAAGTAAGACGATAGGTGTTGCAAGACGGCATCGGAGGGCAGACACACTGAAACCATACTCACAGAAAACTAGTCAATCTAATCACACTAGGACCACAGCCTTGTGTAACTCAATGAAACTAAGCCATGCCCATGGGGCCACCCAAGATGGGCGGGTCATGGTGGAGAGGTCTGACAGAATGTGGTCCACTGGAGAAGGGAATGGCAAACCACTTCAGTATTCTTGCCTTGAGAATGCCATGAACAGTATGAAAAAGCAAAATGATAGGATACTGAAAGAGTACTCAGGTCAGTAGGTGCCCAGTATGCTACTGGAGATCAGTGGAGAAATAACTCCAGAAAGAATGAAGGGATGGAGCCAAAGCAAAAACAATACCCAGTTGTGGATGTGACTGGTGATAGAAGCAAGGTCCAATGCTGTAAAGAGCAATATTGCATAGGAACCTGGAATGTCAGGTCCATGAATCAAGGCAAATTGGAAGCGGTCAAATAAGAGATGGCAAGTGTGAACGTCGACATTCAAGGAATTAGCGAACTAAAAAGGATTGGAATGGGTGAATTTAATTCAGATGACCATTATATCTACTAGTGCAGGCAGGAATCCCTTAGAAGAAATGGAGTAGCCATCATGGTCAACAAGAGTCTGAAACGCAGTACTTGGATGCAATCTCAAAAATGACAGAATGATCTCTGTTCATTTCCAAGGCAAACCATTCAATATCACAGTAATCCAAGTCTATGCCCCAACCAGTAACGCTGAAGAAGCTGAAGTTGAATGGTTCTATGAAGACCTAGAAGACCTTTTACAACTAACACCCAAAAAAGATGTCCTTTTCATTATAAGGGACTGGAATGCAAAAGTAGGAAGTCAAGAAACACCTGGAGTAACAGGCAAATTTGGCCTTGGAATACAGAATGAAGCAGGGCAAAGACTAATAGAGTTTTGCCAAGAAAATGCACTGGTCATAGAAAACACCCTCTTCCAACAACACAAGAGAAGACTTTACACATGGACATCACCAGATGGTCAACACCGAAATCAGATTGATTATATTCTTTGCAGCCAAAGATGGAGAAGCTCTATACAGTCAACAAAAACAAGAATGGGGGCTGACTGTGGCTCAGATCATGAACTCCTTATTACCAAATTCAGAATTAAATTGAAGAAAGTAGGAAAAACCACTAGACCATTCAGGTATGACCTAAATCAAATCCCTTATGTTTATACAGTGGAAGTGAGAAATAGATTTAAGGGCCTAGATCTGATAGATAGAGTGCCTGATGAATTATGGACTGAGGTACGTGACACTGTACAGGAGACAGGGATCAAGACCATCCCCATGGAAAAGAAATGCAAGAAAGCAAAATGGCTGTCTGCGGAGGCCTTAAAAATAGCTGTGAAAAGAAGAGAAGCAAAAAGCAAAGGAGAAAAGGAAAGATATAAGCATCTGAATGCAGCGTTCCAAAAAATAGCAAGGAGAGATAAGAAAGCCTTCCTCAGTGACAAATGCAAAGAAATAGAGGAAAACAACAGAATGGGAAAGACTAGATATCTCTTCAAGAAAATTGGAGATACCAAGGGAATATTTCATGCAAAGAGGGGCTCAATAAAGGACAGAAATGGTATGGACCTAAGAGAAGCAGAAGATATTATAAAGAGGTGGCAAGAATACACAGAAGAACTGTACAAAAAAGAGCTTCACAACCCAGATAATCATGATGGTGTGATCACTGACCTAGAGCCAGACATCCTGGAATATGAAGTCAAGTGGGCCTTAGGAAGCATCACTATGAACAAAGCTAGTGGAGATGATGGAATTCCAGTGGAGCTATTTCAAATCCTGAAAGATGATGCTGTAAAAGTGCTGCACTCAATATGCCAGAAAATTTGGAAAACTCAGCAGTGGCCACAGGACTCAAAAAGGTCAGTTTTCATTCCAATCCCAAAGAAAGGCAATGCCAAAGAATGCTCAAACTACCGCACAATTGCACTCATCTCACATGCTAGTAAAGTAGTGCTCCAAATTCTCCAAGCCAGGCTTCAACAGTTCGTGAACCATGAACTTCCTGATGTTCAAACTGGTTTTAGAAAAAGCAGTGGAAACTGAGATCAAATTGCCAACATCTGCTGGATCATAGAAAAAGCAAGAGTGTTTCAGTAAAACATCTATTTCTGCTTTATTGTCTATGCCAAAGCCTTTGACCGTGTGGATCACAATAAACTGTGGAAAATTCTGAAAGAGATGGGAATATCAGACTACCTGACCTGCCTCTTTAAAAATTTGTATGCAGGTCAGGAAGCAACAGTTAGAACTGGACATGGAACAACAGACTGGTTCCAAATAGGAAAAGGAGTACGTCAAGCCTGTATATTGTCACTGTGCTTGTTTAACTTATATTCAGAGTACATCATGAGAAACTCTGGGCTGGAAGAAGCACAAGCTTGAATCAAGATTGCCAGGAGAAATATCAATAACCTCAGATATGCGGATGACACCACCCTTATGGCAGAAAGTGAAGAGGAACTAAAAAACCTCTTGATGAAAGTGAAAGAGTAGAGTGAAAAAGTTGGCTTAAAGCTCAACATTCAGAAAACGAAGATCATGGCATCTGGTCCCATCACTTCATGGCAAATAGATGGGGAAACAGTGGAAACAGTGTCAGACTTTATTTTGGGGGGCTCCAAAATCACTACAGATGGTGACTGCAGCCATGAAATTAAAAGATGCTTACTCCTTGGAAGAAAAGTTATGACCAACCTAGATAGCATATTCAAAAGCAGAGACATTACTTTGCCAACAAAGGTTCATCTAGTCAAGGCTATGGTTTTTCCAGTGGTCATGTATGGATGTGAGAGTTGGACTGTGAAGAAGGCTGAGCACCGAAGAATTGATGCTTTTGAACTGTGGTGTTGGAGAAGACTCTTGAGAGTCCCTGGGCCTGCAAGGAGATCCAACCAGCCCATTCTGAAGGAGATCAGCCCTGGGATTTCTTTGGAAGGAATGATGCTGAAGCTGAAACTCCAGTACTTTGGCCACCTCATGCAAATAGTTGACTCATTGGAAAAGACTCTGATGCTGGGAGGGATTGGTGGCAGGAGGAGAAGGGGACTACAGAGGTTGAGATGGCTGGATGACATCACTGACTCGATGGACATGAGTCTGAGTGAACTCAGGTAGTTGGTGATGGACAGGGAGGCCTGGCGTGCTGCGATTCATGGGGTCACAAAGAGTCGGACTGAGCGACTGAACTGAACTAACTGAAGACATTTGGAAAAGTACAAAAATCCCCAATTTACAACTCATTGTAACTCCTATGTAAAACCATGTATCCACTACTATGAAAAAGAAATACTATTGCCAGTGTTCTGGAAGCCCCATTGAGGTCCTTCCTTTCTACTCTCCCCACTTTATGTATCAAAGGGAACCATTATCCTGCCTACTAAAAAAATAGACTTTTCTGTAATTTTAAGCCTTGTATAAAATATGTAAAGTATGTATTATGTTATGTCTCCCTTCTTTCAGCAGTGTAATGATTTGAGATCTATTTATATTGTCACGTATGGAAGTACTTCATACAGTTTCATTACTAATATCATACTCTGTGGTTATACTGACATATATTTATCCATTATATTGTTGATGAGCATTTGTTACCATTTTGGGGCTGTTGTGATTTGTACTGATTTGAAGCATCTTGACCTTGTTATTTTTTGGCAAAAATAGTAACTCATTGTGTCAGGTATATATGTAGGGGTGGAATAACTGCATTATAGGGTATGTATATCTCCAACTTTGGCATACAATGCTGAAGATTCTTATAAATTGTTGTAACAATTTAAAGTCTGACCTATTTTGTTCCAGTATCCCATCCAGAGTATGACATTTTATTTAGTCATCATATCTCTTTAGGCTCTTCTTCTTGGTGACAGTTTCTCTCTCTCCCTTCCTTCTGGGTATTCAATCATCGTATAAAATTAATGCCTTTTCAGCATTTTCCTCCCTTTTATCTCTCCAAGTTTGTTTCTGGATATTTTCTTTGGATCTATTTTTCAGTTTACTAATTCTCTCCTCTGCAGTCTTATCTGCTGTCTAGCCTGTTCACTGCATCTTTTACTTGAGTTATTTTACTTCATATTTGTGTGATTTATTTAGTTCATATTTATAGTTTTTAGTACTATGTTAAAATTCTCAGTATTCTGTTCTATCAATATTTTATTGTCCTATTGTTTATATTAAACTCCATACATAAAAATTCCATTATTTGGATAATCCATGAGTTTATTATTATTTTGTAGTATGTGTCTTAGTTTTTGATCACAGAGTATAACTACTTATGTGCTTGGCAATTTCTGATTGGATTTCATATATTATGTTTCAAAAGTTGTTAGATAATCTGAGACTCTGCAAGATATTGATAAATATCTATCTCCTTAGAGGAATTATATACTTATTTATAGTACTTCAATAAGGGACTAGCTAGAACAACTAGCAAATCTTTATCTGTTTACCCAACTAGGATTGATATGATTCAGAAATTGAGTTTAGTCTCTGTGAGGAGTGATCCATTTATAGTTCCTTCTTCCTCATTGGATATAGTTCCTCAGATTCTTCGGTCAAGAAGCTTACTTGGGTTTCTCCTACCTTGAACTTGGGGTATCTCTTCACGGCTGCTCCAGCAAAGCGCAGCCACTGCTCCTTATCTTGGACGAGGGGTATCTCCTCACCACCGCCCCTCCTGACCTTCAACGTGGAATAGCTCCTGTCTTACTTACCTCCAACTTTCTCTTGAACTCAAAGCACGGGAAAAATAATTTTTTACACAATGTGATATTTTATCTAGACAGCAACCTAGACAGCATATTAAAAAGCAGAGATATTACTGAGTGAACTCCGGGAGTTGTTGATGGACAGGGAGGCCTGGCGTGCTGCGATTCATGGGGTCGCAAAGAGTCAGACACGACTGAGGGACTGAACTGAACTGAACTGATAAACAATCTCAATTAATTGTTACTCCGTGTTGTGGCAGAAAATCTGAATCCACAGTGAAAATGGCAGTATATACTTATACAAACGGAAGAGTGGAAAAAAAGAACTGATATTTATGAGACAGGAGTTATGTGCTAAAATCATTGCATGCATGTTTTATGGACCTAAGAAGCAGATATCAATGATATTTGAATATTTGGAATCTCCTTAGCAGTTTGGCTTCAAGGTTTATGTTTACTTCACTAAGTTGTATCCTCAGGTGGAAACATTTAATAGCATAAAAAATTTCTGAGAGCTAATTCTCCCATCATGTCTTGATGTTTGACAATTGAGAAAATTAAGAAACAGAGAATTTATTTAAATTCCCTGAGGTCACACAACTTGTTAGTTGTGGAATTGAGGTTCCAATCCAGATCTGGTTAATTTCAGAGTCTGTGCTTTTAATCAATACAGGACAGGTCTCTGCAAGATCATTTCTTGCATGTGTGAGAAACCTCCAAACATATTTTAAATAGCCAGCATGTGAGAGTTGGTTAAACATGGCTTCTAAAGGAAAAGCTATGTTACTATCAATAAGAAAAGCTTAATCAGTGTGAAGGTGTGTGTGTGTGTTTTTCCTTATAGGTTCCTTTCACATACACTTTATGTAGAGAAACTGAGGTACATGTAATAACTGAGTTATACAAATACAAACAAGAACTTTTTATTAACTGAAGGAGCAATAAAGTCTGAGCTCAAAAGAGATATATTGCTACATTTTTTGGTAAATCAGAATATTTATGATAAATTAGTTCTGAAAATGAAATAAAACACAGCTATCCTTTTAGATTCAAAAAACTATCCAGACTGGAATTTGCATAACTGTTATTAATAAAGTTTTAGGAATGCCTGTTTATACTTCAGTAAAAATAAAGTTATAATGAAAAATTGTGTTTCATTTAGATGTTGGCTTGGTCAACTCATTGTTTGTGGTACTATTACACAGATAACAAAAACAATTGGCTCAGAATCATTTCCTTCTCCATGAAGTCATATTTGGGTTGAATATAGGTGCTCAAAGTAAATGCAGTGCTTTAGTTTGAGTTTCTGAATACTTGTTATTTTCCATGTTATCTTGAATGTGTAGACTTGAGGTGTTTATACAAATTAATACTTTTACATTTTTGTTACAAATTGGAAATTTTGCAGTCATGCACATTAACAAATCTAAGTTGGCCACCTTAAATGTTTCAAGGTGATAATTTTTTGACATGAAAATGAGGTTTTGATGTCTTTTTAAAGCTAATTAGAACAAAGCCATTTCTAACAATTTCCTTGTTATAGGAATGCAGAATCAGTTAAACACAGGGGGTGCTAATTAAATTAACAAAATTTAATTTAATTAATGCCATGATTAAGCACAGATAAGAAGTTACAGCAGTGATTATTCCCAAACTTCATCCTCTTGACATGGTACCATTATTACACATAGGTCTCTAGGCCCTATTAAAGTAATATACGACTTATTTAAAAGTAGATTGCCAGTGACGTCAGCAAAAAATGGGAGAGTAGGGAACTCCAATAGCTCATTGTTCTACAAAAGCAGAGAATTAACTTGCATAAACTGCCATAATGACCTTTAGCAGAACTCTGGAAATTAATCAAAAGTTTATAGCAACCTGAAAAATGCTTAATCAAGAGAAAACCTAAACACTTGAATTTCATTAACAGTGCTTTATGGGATTATTGCCTACCCTAACCCTACTCTGCCTTCTTCAGCTTGATGATATAGCCTTAAAAAACTCTGACCACATCTTGGTACAGTTTCCTAGTGATGGAAGGAGAGAATGCAATATACTCCAAGAATTGTGATTATTTATTTGATCTGTCTAATATCCTGAAGGACCTACTCAAAGGGCTTACTTTTATTTCACCTACCTCAGTAAGTTAGCATGGCTGAAGTGGCTACCCTGGGGGGTGATTGTTGAAAATATGTAAAGGCAAGTTCATTAGCCTCTGTCTCATCAAGCGAGGGATAAATATTTGGGTAGACAGTAGACAAACTGAAAATCATAACTGCCAACATGACATAAGAAAAAGGGAGTCTGTATGAGAATGATGTGAACAAGTGTAGATATCCAATCCAGTAAATCACATAGCCTAGGTGGGTAATTTCCTGAAAACACACAAACTACCACAAATGTCTGAAGAAGAGATAGACTATCTGAATAGACCAATAATAAGAGACTGAATACATAATCTCAAATTCTAACAAAGAAAAGCCCAGGACCAGAGAACCTCACTGGTAAATTCTACCAACCATTTAAAGAATTAGCAGCAATCCTTTTCAAACTCTTACCCCTGCCCCTACCATTGAAAGGAAAGAACCCTTACTAACTCATTATATGAGGCCCCAATTCCCCTCATACTAAAGCCAGGCAAAGATATTATAGGAAAAGAAAATGATAGGCTAACATCCCTTATGAGTATAAATGCAAAAGTATTCAACAAAAATACTAGGAAACTAAATTCAATAGTGTATTAAAAGCATGAACGAATTAGATTTTCTCAGGAATACAAGGTATTCCAACATGCAAAAATCAATCAATGTAATACTCTATTTTAATAGAATGAAGAAACTAAAACACCGAATGATCATCTCAATACATGAAAAAAAAGCATGTAGCAAAATCCAACACCCTAGCATGATGACAACTCTCAACAAAATAACAATGCAAGGAAATTTTCCAACATGATACAGGTTCTTTTATTTTTTTTATTTTTTAACTGTACAATATTGTATTGGTTTTGCCATATATCAGCATGATTCCACCACAGGTATACACGTGTTCCCCATCCTGAACCCTCCTCCCTCCTCATACCATCCCTCTGGGTCATCCCAGTGCACCAGCCCCAAACATCCAGTATCGTGCATCAAACCTGGACTGGAGACTAATTTCATATATGATATTATATATGTTTCAATGCCATTCTCCCAAATCATCCCACCCTCTCCCTCTCCCACAGAGTCCAAAAGATTATCTATTTTAAAAAGCCATATCTATGGAAAGAGTAACATGGAAGCTTACATTCAGTTCAGTTCAGTTCAGTCGCTCAGTCGTGTCCGACTCTTTGCGACCCCATGAATCGCAGCATGCCAGGCCTCCCTGTCCATCACCATCTCCCAGAGTTCACTCAAATTCATGTCCATTGAGTCAGTGATGACATCCAGCCACCTCATCCTCTGTCGTCCCCTTTTCCTCCTGCCCCCAATCCCTCCCAGCATCAGAGTCTTCTCCAATGAGTCAACTCTTCACATGAGGTGGCCAAAGTACTGGAGTTTCAGCTTCAGCATCATTCCTTCCAAAGAAATCCCAGGGCTGATCTCCTTCAGAATGGACTGGTTGGATCTCCTTGCAGTCCAAGGGACTCTCAAGAGTCTTCTCCAACACCACACTTCAAAAGCATCAATTCTTCGGCGCTCAGCCTTCTTCACAGTCCAACTCTCACATCCATACGTGACCACTGGAAAAACCATAGCCTTAACTAGACGGACCTTTGTTGGCAAAGTAATGTCTCTGCTTTTCAATATGCTATCTAGGTTCATCATAACTTTTCTTCCAAGGAGTAAGCGTCTTTTAATTGCATGGCTGCAGTCACCATCTTCAGTAATTTTGGAGCCCCCCAAAATAAAGTCTTACACTGTTTCTACTGTTTCCCCATCTATTTCCCATGAAGTGATGGGACCAGATGCCATGATCTTCGTTTTCTGAATGTTGAGCTTTAAGCCAACTTTTTCACTCTCCTCTTTCACTTTCATCAAGAGGTTTTTTAGTTCCTCTTCACTTTCTGCCATAAAGGTCGTGTCATCTGCATATCTGAGGTTATTGATATTTCTTCTGGCAATCTTGATTCTAGCTTGTGCTTCTTCCAGCCCAGAGTTTCTCATGATGTACTCTGCATATAAGTTAAACAAGCACAGTGGCAATATACAGGCTTGACGTACTCCTTTTCCTATTTGGAACCAGTCTGTTGTTCCATGTCCAGTTCTAACTGTTGCTTCCTGACCTGCATATAGGTTTCTCAAGAGGCCATATGTATAATAGATAGCCAACGGGAATTTGCTGTATGGCTCAGGAAACTCAAACAGGGGCTCTGTATCAACCTAGAGGGATGGGATGGGGAGGGAGATGGGAGGGAGGTTCAAAGGGGAGGGGATATATTTGTACCTATGGCTGACTCATGTTGAGGTTTGACAGAAAACAGCAAAATTCTGTAAATCAATTATCCTTCAATAAAAATAAATAAAAAAATTGTCAAAGCCATATCTAACATCATACTCACTGGTGAAAGGTGGAAAGCTGTACTCCAGAGAGGGTTACCAAAACAAGGATGTTGAATCTTGCCATTTCTATTCAACATTGTACTGGAAGTTCTAACTAGGGCAATTAGTAAAGGAAAATAAATGATATATACAATGAATTTAAAATAAATAAATGAAATGGTCTTTATTTGCATGTGGCATGAGAATGCATAATAAAAATTCTAGGAATCTAGAAAAGTATTATAACTAATAAATTCATCAAAGGAGCAGAATGTAAGATCAACATACAGAAATCATTTATATTGCTATATACTGGAAATGAATAATCCAAAAATGAAATTACTAAAACAAATCCATTTACAACAGGATGCAAAAGAACAAAACACTTAGGAATAAGTTTAACCAAATAGATGCAGGTCTCACATGCTGAAAACAGTTGAAATAAATTAAAAATGACCTAAATTAATAGGAAAATATTCCATGTTTACTAGATTGAAATAATATTGTTAAAATACCAATACTCCCTTAAATGAGCTACAGATACAATAAGATATTGACCTCAATCATATTTTTAGTGAAACTGGACAAATTGATACTGAAATATATATGGAATTGCAAGGGAATCTGAGTTACCTAAGCAATCTTGGAAAAGAGAAAAAAAGTTGATGATCTCACCTATCCTAATTTTAAATCTTGGAACAAAGCTACAGTAATCAAAGGAGTGTATTTCTGCCATAGGGATATCCTTACAGATCAGTGGAATGGAATTGTCCAAAAATCCATATATCCTTCTCAAGTTCATTTTAACAAGGTTGCCAAGACAGTTTAATGGGGAAAGAATAGTCTTTTCAAGGAATGGTCCTGCAACAACTAGATATTCACTTGCAAAATCATGACCTGTACCTCATGCCATTTTTAAAAAATAATGCAAAGTGGATCAAAGAACTACATATAAGAGCTAAAAGTATACAACACATAGAAGAAAACAGTAGTAAATTTTAATATTCCTGAATTTGGCAATGTGCACATAGCTATGACGCCCAAATCACAAGCAACAAAAGATAAAACATGTAAATTGGGCTTCATCAAAATTGAAAACTTTTGTGCATACAAGGTTATTTAAAAAGTGAAAAGATAATCCACAGAATGTGAGAAAATATTTCAAAACCATATATATAGTCATGATCTGTGTCTGGAAAATATAATAACTACTTACAACTCAGGAACCAAAAATAAAACTATCCAACTAGAACATGGGCAATATTGGCAAAATAGCTGAAAAGAAATTTCTCCAAAAAAAATAAATATATGACCAATAATCACATTGAAAATGCTCAGCATCCTTAGTCATTGTTGTTCAGTCACTAAGTGATGTCCAACTCTTTGTGACCCCATGGCATGCAGCACACTAGGCTTCCCTGTCCTTCACTGTCTCCTGGAGTTTGCTCAGACTCATGTCCATTGAGTCAGTGATGCCATCCAGCCATCTCATCTTCTGTCACCCTATTCCAAACCTCCTACCCTCAATCTTTCCCACCATCAGGGTATTTTCCAATGACTCAGCTCTTTGCATCAGGTGGCCAAAGTATTGGAGCTTCAGCATCAGTCCTTTCAATGAATATTCAGGGTTGATTTCCTTTAGGATTGACTGGTTTGATCTCCTTGCTGTCCAAGGAACTCTCAAGAGTCTTCAGCACCACAATTCGGAAGCATTGTATCTTTAGTCATCAGGGAAATACAAATTAAAACCACTGTGAGATATTATATCAAATTTATTAGATTAGTCATTAAAAAATAACAAGAGTTGATGAGGATGTGGAGAGATTAGAACACTTGCTGGTAGGAATATAAAATGATAGAACTGCTGTAGAAAACACGACTTTGGCTGTTCATTAAAATTTAAAATACAATTTCCATATGAGTCTGTGCTGTGCTCTTAGGTAAATACCTGCGATAACTGAAAACATATATTCCTAAAATAACCTGTATTTAAATGTTCATAGCACCATTTTTCATTATATCCCAGAAGTGAGGGAAAGAAAAATGTCCATCAGCTGCTAAACAAAATGTAGTATAGCTATACAATGGAATATTATGTATCCCTTAGAAGGAATGAAAATGCTGAAACATGGATGAACTCCAAAACATATTATGTTAATTCAAAGAAGCCAGAGAGCAAAGCCACATATTGTATGATTCCATTTATTTGAAGTGTCCAGAATAGGCAAATCCATAAGGAAATAAAGCAGATGAGTGGTTGCCAGGAACTGGAGGGAGAGAGTGGAGGGAGGGGAGTGACTAATGAGTGCAGAGTTTTCTTTCAGGTTAATGAAATTGGATAGTGGTGGGGGCTGTAGAGCATTGTGAATGAATTAATACCAAAAGCCACTGAATTAAGCCAGGAAATGGAAAACATTTCCTTTGGGGAGGCTTGATCTCTGATCAGATGACTGAAAACTCATTGTGGGCTCCAGATTTGTGGGAGACAGACACTTAAACTAATTGTAGAATGCTCTACTGCAAACTGGAGAGAATACATCATCAAATCTGACTGACTGCATTTCTTGGGAGCTACTTATTTGAATGATAGCACCTATAGTGTAATCTATTAATATAGAATGTTTCTTTTGTTTTTTTTTTTTTAAGTGAACCTTTATATATTTTTATTCAGATTTTTAAGAACAGTTTGATGTTCACAGTAAAATTGAGAGAAAGGTAGAGATTTTGTGTATACTCCCTGTTCCAATACATCCATAGCTCCCTATCATCAACATCTTCCACCAGAGTGGTACAGGTGATGAATTTACATTAACAAATCATAATTACTAAAAGTTTACCAAGTGCATTTTGGTCCCAGTGTTGTACATTTTATGGGCCTCTTGTTTTTAAGCGGAATCAGACCTTTACAGCTGCCAAGACTGAAAGAGAGTACCATTCTTAAAGCAACTCTGCTTTTATCTATTTCATAAATTGGGTATCTGAAAAAGTTTCATTTAAAAACAGGATCTAGGTGCTAAAAAGTATTTTGCCAAGTATTCAACTAAAGAGTTCTAAAATTCCCTTCATTTTTGATGTTCTATGTGACCATTGTGACCTTTAACTATGGAGCTTCTATCTATGAGATATTCCTGCTCAGAAGCATAACTGCACAGCTTGCAAGAATTTTTATTTAACAATTCCATATAGTTTGTATTATGGATCACATGCTACTCCCAAAGCTTTGCAGTAATTATTAACTTGAATCACCATAGCAGCACTATGATAAGAAACTATTTCATCCCAATTTTACAGAAGATAAAAGTGAGGGAAGAGAATTAAGAAATTTTCCCAAAGCATAAGTGAATGACAGGATTGGGATTTGTATTCCATTTAGATGGCTTCACAGCTCCATGCCATTTTTCCATACTAAAAAAGCTACCTTTCCATGTTAGTGAATCTCCAATCAGATAAGATCAGATCAGTCGCTCAGTCGTGTCCAACTCTTTGCGACCCCATGAATCGCAGCACACCAGACCCCCCTGTCCATCAACAACTCCGGGAGTTCACTCAGACTCATGTCCATCAAGTCAGTGATGCCATCCAGCCATCTCATCCTCTGCCGTCCCCTTCTCCTCCTGCCCCCAATCCCTCCCAGCATCAGAGTCTTTTCCAATGAGTCAACTCTTCACATGAGGTGGCCAAAGTACTGGAGTTTCCTCTTTAGCATCAGTCCTTCCAAAGAAATCCCAGGGCTGATCTCCTTCAGAATGGACTGGTTGGATCTCCTTGCAGTCCAAGGGACTCTCAAGAGTCTTCTCCAACACCACACTTCAAAAGCATCAATTCTTCGGTGCTCAGCCTTCTTCACAGTCCAACTCTCACATCCATACATGACCACAGGAAAAACCATAGCCTTGACTAGACGGAACTTTGTTGGCAAAGTAATGTCTCTGCTTTTGAATATGCTATCTAGGTTGGTCATAACTTTCCTTCCCAGGAGTAAACGTCTTATAGTGCAGCTTAATTTTTTGTTGGCCTTTGAACTACTGGATGAGTGGGCTCATCTGCACTTTCTTACTGACTTACTCTTGTGACTTCAGGGAGGCATTATGAGATGACTGGCCAGTCTATAGGGGTCACATGTTTCCTGGGAGTTACTCTTTCTGTGCTTTTGTTTTCTTTTCTAATGAAGGCAACCATACCTGCAGGCAAACTAGTGAATACCACTTACAAAATCAATTGGCTGACTAGGTGACAGACCAAGAACTGTGGTGTTACCAATTCTGTTTTAATAAATCTTTACATTTAACCCTAACGTTTATAGCACATGGTGGCTCAGATGGTAAAGCATCTGCCTGCAATGCAGGAGACCTGGGTTCAATCCCTGGGTTGGGACGATCCCCTGGAGGAGGAAATGGCAATCCACTCCAGTACTCTTGCCTGGAAAATCCCATGGGCAGAGGAGCCTGGTAGGCTACAGTCCATGGGGTCACAAAGAGTTGGACATGACTAAGTGACCTCACTTTCACTTTTTTCACTTTACACTTAACCCTAGAAACACATAATGGTAGCATTCCCAGGACTAAGACAATGTCTTTGTTGATGAACACATTTTACTGCGAATTATTCTCAAGAATATAATTTCACCATTGTCTGTTTAAACAACTCTTCAGGAGATGTATTTATCCATTCTCCAAAACCTACAAATAAGTATACTTATTTGTAAAGTTTATGATCATGTGTTTATGTTCATAATAAAGAAAATTATTTTACTATAGTCAAATATTATCTAGAATATAATTATTTACAGTATTCTTTAATAATGGCTTTAGTACTGATAAGTTGTGTGAAATGGAGCATGTATGTAAGGCAGGTTTAAATCTCTTCTGATTCAGAAATAATGCATAGAACCAAGTGAATGTCTATTCATATCACTAGAGCTAGCTAAGTAATTTTCAAGATGAATAATTGACATAATTGAGTTCATTTAAAAGATACATGTGTGCTAAGTCATGCTAAGTTGCTTCAGTTGTGTACCAACTCTCTATGACCCTACGGACTGTAGCCTGCCAGGCTCCTCTTTCCATGTGATTCTCCAGACAAGATTACTGGAGTGGGTTGCCATGCCCTCCTCCAGGGAATCTTCCTGACCCAGGGATCAAACCCATGGCTCTTATGTCACCTGCATTGGCAGGTGGGTTTTTTATCACTAGTGCCACCTGGGAAGCACTAAAAGGATGGAAAGGATGATAAAACTCCTTTTCAGCGACTGAATATACATATATTGTTAACAACCTGTAGATTTGTAACCACTTGGCAAAGCTCTGTAGTTATAGTACTAAAAATATGCTTTGGCAAAATATATCATTTAACATTTTTTAAAGATGATATAGGTTTGGAAAACTCAAAGATATAATTAAAAGGATTCTGAAAGTATTTCAAATTTGAGAAATTAAGACTCATGAGAATAAGTGGAAAGAACTAAGCTTATTTGGGCTGAGGCAGAGAAGACTGAGGAGAAACTTAATAATGGGTTTCAAGTATATGGAAGTCTGTTATATAGAGAACACTATATATCTGTCTTCCATCTCCACTGACAGCAAAACAAAAATAAAAGAGCTAAAACAGTAAGGTTTTGCTGTGCTGTGCTCAGTTGTGTCTGACTCTTTGTGACCCCATGGACTGTAGCCCGCCAGGCTCTTCTGTCCTTGGGGATTCTCCAGGCAAGAATTCTGGAGTGGGTTACCATGCCCTTCTCCAAGGGATCTTCCCAACCCAGGGATCAAACCCAGGTCTCTTGCATTGCAGACAGATTCCGTACCAGCTGAGCTACCAGGGAAGCCCAAAACAGTAGGGTTATGGATTATCTAAAATTAGCAATCAATTAAGGCACTGGAAGTGTTGGTGATGTGAAGTCAATTCTTTTAAGGAGAAATTAAGCATTGTGAATAATAAAGTAAAATAAATTTTAAATATTGAAGGGTAAAATATTATTTTTAGCTATTGTGTAAATGAGGGCTTTACTAAAGTACTGAAACATTTAAGAATCCGAGGATATCTTCTAGTGATAACATGAAATTTAATATTTGTGATACTCAGACTTGCAGAGAAACTTACCTTGAAAATATAAGGGATCCTTGTATTTCTGAGAACAAGAGAGTCTGTGCTATCACTTGGAAAAACTTGTAAGGCAAATAGAGACAGCACATTTGTGCATCATTCCACTTTGAAGGGACTCAGATGATCAGGCCATTTTCTCATTGAGACTGAAAACTTCTTCACCATTTCTTATATACCCATTTGGTAAGAGAGTAACATAATGTTTCTACATCTAGTATTTTTTCAAAATTTACACACATCATGGTATTCTGAGAGTCAACAGGAGCATATATTCAGTTCATAATGTCTAAGTAATTACCAAAGGGAAAAATGCTCAGAATATTTTAAAAATATGCTCAAAATTTCATGTATTTTGTGTATGTATGGTCTGTGGGTCTGTGTTTGCTTTGTGTTAGTAGAAGATTGCTAGTTTTTGAAAACAAATACAATTTCTGACTCAATAAAGAAATTATGTGTCTATTGGATTTACTATGGTTGTAAAAAAAAATTAAACCCAAGAGAACAGAACTTACAGTGGATCATAAGTGCTATTTCCTACTGTTAAGTTAATGTTTTATGACATCATTATGCAACTTTTTCACTCCCATTGGAGAATTGTCTTCTATTCTCTCTTCTTGAATAAATAGCCTGAAACAATATACTCTGATAACTGTTCTGGCTGAAAATCATATCTGCACCCTGTTGAGAAATATAGCCCAATTTAAATTAGTATTTCTAGTAAATATACAAAAACACTTTCCAAAACATCTTTCAGAAAGCTACAACACCAAATGATGTATTTTCCAAGTCAGGCAGACCAATTTGTATTCAAGTCATTTTGCCATCCCATTAAACTTTACAGCATATGGCATTTTCTTCAAAAGTAATGGGACAAAAGAAAAGAGACACAGTGGAAAGGAAATAGTAACTACCTTCCTTTGTATTGTATATTTTGTTACTTGAATTTTGCTTTGATGATAAAACAGACTTTTTTTTTACTCTATGAAAGATAAGTGTGAATGCACATTTTGAATAATATCGTGACTCTCCATGCAATGTTGATTCATTTGACTTAAACAGCCTAGGACAAATGCTGAAGCAGCAAAACAGTTTATAGCTTATTATTGACAATTATAATTCAACAAACATTTATTGCTCTCCTATGGTTTCCAGTCTCTTGTTGTCACTAGTTATATAGGGAATAAGGAGATAGGCAGAGTCCCTGATCTCATGGAGCTTACCTTCTATAAAGACAGGGAGAAGAGAGGATAGAGGAAACTATACAAATCTGAATAAATAAAAAATTTGACAGTGAAAAATTTGATGAACAAAATGAAATAAGGTAATTTAATAGAGATATCCTTGGGTGGTGATCAAGGGATTTTTTGAAAACAGGAGGCTTATGTGAGGATTAAATATTTGAATTGAACCTTTATGATAAGATGGAACCAACCTCATGAATATATAGAATCAGAGCTTTTCAAGTGGAAGAGGCTATAAACACACAGGCCCTGAAGCAGGAGTTAACTTTGTACATTCAAGAAACTTAAGGAAGAATTCAACAAATGGCATTGGGAAAACTGGATATCCACATGCTAAACAATGAAGTAGAACCCTGACCTTATACCATATATAAAAACTAACTTGAAATAGGTCAAAGACTTATATGTAAGAGCTTTGAAAGTTAACATAAGAAAGAGCTACATGACATTGGATTTTGTAGTGATTTCTTGGATATGAAACCAAAGCACAGGCAGCAGAAGAAAAAAGTAGATACAGTGGAATTTATCAAAATCAAAACTTTTGTACATTGAAGGTCACTAGGAACAGAATGAAAAGGCAGCCCATGGAATGGGAAAAATCTCAAATATCTGATCAAGAATTAATACACAGGATAAATAATTTCTACAAGTCAACAGAGAAAACAAACAATCCAAGTAAAAAAATAGGCCAAAGATTTAAATAGATGGTTTCCTGAAGAAAACATTTATAAATGACTGATAAGCACATAAAAAGATGCTCAGTATCACTAATCCCTGAGGAAATGCAAATCAAAACCACAATGTGATGTTGCTTCACATCCATTAGGGTGTTTATTGTAAAAAATAGTACATAAAAAGTGTTTGCAAAGATGTGTAGAAACTAGAACCCTTTGTACATTGCTGGTGGGAATATAAAATGGTGTAGCTGGCTCTGGAAAATAGTATGGTGGTTCCTCAAAAAATTAAAAATATAATTACTATATGATCTAGCAATTCCGTTTCTGGGTATGTGCCCCCAAATAATTAAAAGCATATCCTTGAAGATAATGTTGTTCACCTGTGGTCATAGCAGCATTATTTACAGTAGCTAAAAGGTAGAAAAAGCCAAGTATCTATTGATGGGTGAATGTAAAAAGAAAATGAGGTGTATATAATATTGGAGTATTATTCAGCCCTAAAAAGAAAGGGAATTCTGTCACGTGTTGCAACATAGAGAAACAGTGAAGACGTTGTCCTAATGTGAAAAAAGCTAGTCATAAAATTACAACATCACATGATTCCAGTTACATGAAGTAACCAGAAAAGTCAAATTGAAGAGACAGAAAGAATGTTAGTTGCCAGAGGCTGGCAGGTAGTAAGGAAATTTTAGTTGGATGACTCTAATTTTCTAAGTAAAAAGATAAATAATATATTTTTGTTTGTATGTAATTAAAAACGATCTGGAACATTTTAATTTGTAAGTTTACCTAAAATCATCTTGCTTATATTTAACTTTGCACATTATAAAATGCTTAAATTAGTAATTTGTTTATTGTCTTAGAGTGCTTTAAATCTCATAGTGTCTTTTTTTCTAACAATTATTCTTCAATTAATTATTTGGGTAATATTAAATAATTTAAGGTACATACATTCAAAGTCCTCCCAGGTGGCTCAGTGGTTAAGAGTCCCCCTGCAATGCAGGAGATGTGGGTATGATCCCTGGGTTGGGAAGATTCCCTGGAGAAAGAAATGGCAACCCACTCCAGTATTCTTGCCTGGGAAATCCCATGGACAGTGGAGCCTGGTGAGTTACAGTCCATGGAGTCTTAAAGAGTCAGACACAACTTAATAATTAAAGCAACAACATATTCATAAATAAGTTTACCTATTTTTACACTATGCTTTTCATTTTATCATACAAACATTTTTTGACTACTATAATCAGGATCAGATACATAATAGACACTCTAAAATACTGAACCTGAATCTAAAGTATTAAGAGTCTCTTCTATTGTTTACCTATAAAGTATTATTACAAAGTTAAGGCAAAAGTTGTTTTAGTATGTATTTTAGTTAACATTCAACATGGCAGCCTGAGAACAATACCAAATTCATAAGTAGCATGACTTATGCTCTGGACCATAATCTGAAGTCAAATCATCTATATCTAGAGACAGTAGTGTATTTCCCCTTAGGATTTTATTATTTAAAAAGTAAAATCGAAATATATATGATAGTATTCATATGTATTGAATATATATTAACTAGTAATACCCTGCAAATTTCTACTCAACTTTAAATTTTAGTATAAAGGAAGCCATGGCTGTTTCTCATAACATTAAGCCACATGCTTTTAGTGTTTTCCAGAATGCTGTATGATTACAAAATGGTAGTGTTGATTCACAAGACAGATAACTTTTAAATAAGCTTTTTGTGAAGAAAACAGTTTTTCCTGAAAGTCAATATGCCTGGCCTAAAATGGAACTGGTCATTACAACATGTGAAAGTCAAATATTTAATATTTTGTGGTTAAAATACTGAGGTGTTATATTTCTGTTAAATAATTAAATGAGTGGGGAGGAAGTGTGGAGGGCAGTGGCACTCAGGAAACAGATATTCCAATGATTAGATAGAAACAATTCAGGGGATGACTTTTCAAAACAAAACTTGATTTTGTTTTGAAAATGTCAAGGTGAAGAAAAGCAACAGTTCTGCCCTTTTTAATTACATGAGAATGTCAGCCTGGCATATATTTATAGTTCCTTTCTTTCTCATTACAGAAAAAAATATTTTGCTCATTATAAATATACAGCAATCTAATTTCTTAGGTGTCAATTTAGAGGTGTATTTTTTCCCATTTTCAAGAAAGAAAATGGCTTTACACTCTAAGAAGTTTTAAATAATTACAGGGCAAAATGGCAGAAGAGGAAGCCCCATACTCCCCTTCTTTACACAGGGACCTCAACTCAATAACACACTCAAGAATACACTAAAAATTTTCCTCTGTGACAAATGCAGCAACAACTTCAATCACATAAAAAACTCTACTCTTGTACTTTTCCCTGTCCACACATATTTTATGTTATTGGTATAAAAAATAACATCATTTATTTAGTGCATGGGTGTGTGTGTATATATATATGTGTGTATATATATATATGTATATATATATATAATGCTAATGGTATACTATTTACATACTCTGTATTGTACATACTCACTTGCCATATTCCTTTTCTTCAGCACAGTATGTTATAATTGAAAGGACATTCCTCACTTCCCTTGTAGTCCTTCTGATGAATAAGCAAAATGACAAATGTATAAATATAACCACAATAGTTAAAATAATGTATGTACAATACAGAGTATGTAAATAGTATATATAGTATACCATTAGCATTATATATATATATATACATATATATATATACACACACATATATATATACACACACACACACCCATGCACTAAATAAATGATGTTATTTTTTATACCAATAACATAAAATATGTGTGGACAGGGAAAAGTACAAGAGTAGAGTTTTTTATGTGATTGAAGTTGTTGCTGTCAACTTCAAAAAGATTATTGTAACTATAAAATATTTTATGTAAGCTCTATGGTAACCGCAAAGGTATATGAATAGAAGGTACATAAAGAAAAAGAGAAAGATATCAAAGCATGTCACTTCAGAAAAGTAAATGAAATAGAAAGACATCAAGAGAGGGGGGAAAGGAGCAAAAAAGTTACAAGACAGAAAACAATAAACTGACAATAGTAAGTCTTACCCTATCAGTAACTGCTTTTAATGTGGGGGATCACCGCAACTAAGTATGGGCTAGATATAATCTTTAAAAGTTCATAGATTAATGAGAACTGACCTTGACCTGATAAGAGCATAAGAAACAAGACATTTAAAACTTCTTTCATTTACTATAGTCTCAATTTGTACTTTTAAGATGTCATTCTTCAGTTGAAAACAAATTCGTTTATATGTGGATAGATATATTGGAACATATATATATTCCAATATAAGCTGTAAAAATATTTGGGGAAAAGGAAAAAGAGGGGAAATTCATTAATAATCTGTTATACCAAAATCACTATTAATATTTTCAGTATTTTTCTAGTTATACATATAATCCAGTTGCATATGCAACTTTATATAATTTTCCATTAAAAATTATACCATTGCAACATAGTCTTTATTGTTAATTTTAATGAAGAGGGCATTTTTTTTTACTATTATACTGGCTATATTTATATAAACACATTCAAGTTCATTTTTGAAAGATGTGAAATATAAATGAATAAATAAATGAGCAAATGCATCATTTAAGAGCTGTATAATATTCCATCATGAATGTAGTGCTGTTACTTAATCACTTATTAGTAATTGAGAAAATTTGGTCTCTTTTTCACTTATATAATTTCAAAAATATTTTGCTGCAAGTTATATTTTCATTATGCTGCATGATCTTCTTTGATTAGGTTAGCACAGTTAGAATTTCTGGAGGGCAAGACTTAAACATTTCCATGGCTATTGATAAATACTAAAGCTTTGATTCCCAAAAGTTCAGAAGCAATATTTCTTGACAGTAGCCCTATACAAAGTGGCTAATTTTCTGGACACACCAATAAATGGGAAAGAAGACTTTAGATATTTCAAGAATACTAAGGCTTTCAATTCCTGAGGTCACTATTTGTTATCCACAATACTGTGTTTGCATAATGAAACCCAATAACCTATTTTGACACCATATGTCCTTCCATAAACTTTCTCCCCAACTCCTCAGTACTTGAATGGTAAGGAGGAATTTTGGTGGTAGTGATAGGTTGTCTCCATCCCTTCCTTTCTTTCTTCTTTCTTTTGCTTGAAATACATTTTCTACTAGTATTATATTGTTGTTGTTTACTCGCTAAGTTGAGGCTAACTCTTTTGTGACCCCACAGACTGTAGCCAGCCAGGCTCCTTCTGTCCACGGGATTTCCCAGGCAAGAATACTGGAGCAGGTTGCCATTTCCTACTTCAGAGGATCTTTCCAAGCCAGGGATCAAACCCACATCTTTTGTGTCTCCTACATTGACAGGCAGATTTTTTTTACCACTGAGCCACCTGGGAAGCCCCACTACTATTTATATAGGGATGTGTTATGTCGTACAAAACAGTAATGTTTTACTTTTTTTTTTTTCCAGTTTTTTTTTCTTTTTTTTTAAAATTTTATTTTATTTTTAAACTTTACATAATTGTATTAGTTTTTATATTTGGCAAAAATGTTTTACTTTTTAAGCCCGTCGACCCTGAGGAAGAGAATGTACTCACTGGAATTGAGCCTGTATTTGCTAAACAATAAACACATGTGGCATAGGAATATTTGTTATGATGAAATTTAAATAAAAAGAGAAACAAAGTGGTATTGTTGTAGTAATAAAGCTTTCCACTTTAAAGCCTGCTGGAACTCCTTCAAATGATAATCTAGATGTTACTAGACTTCTCAGTTCAGTTCAATCACTCAGTAGTGTCCAACTCTTTGCGACCCCATGGACTGCAGCAGGCCAGACTTCCCTGTTCATCACCAACTCCTGGAGCCTACTCAAACTCATGTCCATCCAACCACCTCAGCCTCTGTCATCCCCTTCTCCTCCTGCCTTCAATCTTTCCCAGCAACAGGGTCTTTTCAAATGAGTCAGTTCTTTGCCTCAGGTGGCCAAAATAATGCAGTTTCAGCATCAGTCCTTCCAATGAATATTCAGGACTGATTTCCTTTAGGATGGACTGGTTGGATCTCCTTGTAGTCCAAGGGACTCTCAAGAGTCTTCTCCAACACCACAGTTCAAAAGCATCAATTCTTCAGCACTCAGCTTTCTTTACAGTCCAACTCTCACATCCATACATGACCACTGGAAAAACCATAGCTTTGACTAGATGGACCTTTGTTGGTAAAATAATGTCTCTGCTTTTTAATATACTGTCCACGACCTTGTCTACCTCAATAAAACTATGAGCCATGCCATGTAGGGCTACCCAAGATGGACAGGTCATGAAGGAGAGTTCTGACAAAATGTGGTCCACTGAATAAGGGAATGGCAAACCACTTCAGTATTCTTGTCTTGAGAAACCCATGAATAGTTTGAAAAGGCATGACACTGAAAGATGAACACCCCAGGTCGGTAGGTGCCCAATATGCTACTGGAGATCAGTGGAGAAATAACTCCAGAAAGAATGAATAAACAGAGCCAAAGCAAAAACAATACCCATATGTGGATGTGACTGGTGATGGAAGTAAAATCCGATGCTGTAAAGAGCAATACTGCATAGGAACCTGGAATGTTCGGTCCATGAATCAAGGTAAATTGGAAGTGGTCAAACGGGAGATGGCAAGAGTGAACATTGACATTTTAGGAATCAGCGAACTAAGATGGACTGGAATGGGTGAATTTAACTCAGATGACCATTATACCTACTACTGTGGGCAAGAATCCCTTAGAAGAAATGGAGTAGACATCATAGTCAACAAAAGAGGCCAAAATGCAGTACTTAGAAGCAATCTCAAAAACGATAGAATGATCTCTGTTCGTTTCCAAGGCAAACCAGTCAATATCACAGTACACCCAAGTCTATGCCCCCACCAGTAATGCTGAGGAAGCTGAATGGTTCTATGAAGACCTACAAGACCTTGTAGAACTAACACCCCCCCTCAAAAAAATGTCCTTTTCATTATAGGGGACTGGAATGCAAAAGTAGGAAGTCAAGAAACACCTGGAGTAACAGGCAAATTTGGCCTTGGAGTACAGAATGAAGCAGGGCAAAGGCTAACAGGGTTTTGCCAAGAGAACACACTGGTCATAGCAAACACCCTCTTCCAAAAACACAAGAGAAGACTCTACACATGGATATCACTATATGGTCAATACTGAAATCAGATTGATTATATTCTTTGCAGCCAGAGATGGAGAAGCTCTATGCTGTCAGCAAAAACTAGACCAGGAGCTGACTGTGTCTCAGGTCATGAGCTCCTTATTGCCAAATTCAGATTTAAATTGAAGAAAGTAGGGAAAACCACTAGACCATTCAGGTATGACCTAAATCAAATCCCTTATGATTATACAGATTATGCCAGACTTCTAGTGATGGCTGGAGAAGGCAATGGCGACCCACTCCAGTAGTCTTGCCTGGAAAATCCCATGGACGGAAGAGCCTGGTAGGCTACAGTTCATGGGATCACTAAGAGTCAGGCATGATTGAGTGACTTCACTTTCACTTTTCACTTTCATACATTGGAGAAGGAAATGTCAGCCCACTCCAGTATTCTTGCCTGGAGAATCCTGGGGATGGGAGAGCCTGGTGGGCTGCCATCTATGGGATCGCACAAGGTCAGACACGACTGAAGTGACTTAGCAGCAGCAGTAGCAGTGATGGCTAGTTCTGTGAACTATATCTGGTATGACTTCATTTCTTATAGTCTCTAGGACAGAACCTCTGAATCCATGGTAGAGCAGAGAACTTATCAAATAATCCAGTTGTCCATATATCCCAGGCATTGATTTTCTGTTACATGCCCTCTTGAATTAGACAACTGTAGAGAAGGCAATGGCAACCCACTCCAGTACTCTTGCCTGGAAAATCCCATGGATGAAGGAGCCTGGTGGGCTGAAGTCCATGGGGTCGCTAAGAGTCGGACACGACTGAGCGACTTCACTCTCACTTTTCACTTTCCTGCATTGGAGAAGAAAATGGCAGCCCACTCCAGTGTTCTTGCCTGGAGAATCCCAGGGACGGGGGAGCCTCATGGGCTGCCGTCTATGGGGTCGCACAGAGTCGGACACGACTGAAGTGACTTAGCAGCAGCAATGATCAACTTTAAATTGAGTAAAAAAAAATGTGTATACAATACATAAAAAACCCTTTTAATAACAGCAATTGTTCATTATTCAATATAACATTTACTTAAGATACTTTAGACTAAAGTGAGTTATGTAGCCTTTAAGTTAATCGCATTAAAAAAAAAAAAAACTGTAAATATCTTGTCTTCAAACACTAAGCTAACTGCTTAATCCTTCTAACTTTCCAGTGTAAGCCAGCTTTTACCAAAATGATAGTTCTAGATATTGCATGAAGGCTCGACTTTGACAGCATTTAGTCTATTCCTGCACATTTTATAGATGAAGAAATTAGAGCTACCATATGATCCCTAAGACATTCAAAATCTTGTAGCTGGTAAGTGGCAGAAAAGAGATAAGAAACCAGCTCTCTCATCTTCCAGGCCTAAAAGGCCTTTCCATTATCCCCCCACTTCCACCTCTCCACCCACCACAAGCTTGTTAGTGCTGCAGTTTCATCCCTTGACCACTTTCTAATCTCAGTGGGAATGAGTAGTGATGGATTAATTAGATGAACTAATTCCTACTAATGGATGTCTTATTCATTCATCAATTTGCAGTGTTAGTTGTTGGGCCCCTGAGACACAAAGTAAAATAGAGTCTAAATCTGACTGTCCTAGAGAAACTTAAAGTCTAGTGGGGGAAACAGATAATTACAGTAATGTGATAATTGCTATAATAAAAATTGTATGAGGTGCTGAGGGAGAAGAAAGGAGAAAGCTCCTGACCACTGTTTTGGAAGAAAGGGTGTGTGTTGTTGGAGGAGATTCAGAGAACTGATGCTTGGATTGAATTAGATTACTTCCAAAAATTTATGGATCCAGCATCACATGTATTTTGTCCAGGGTGCAGAAGGGCAGTTTTGCCAAAACAACTTTTTATTTATTTTCCACTACTTCTCCAAGAGTCCCCTCCATGAATAAAATCAAGCTCACCCCTAACAGCTAGGCTGCCTGACCCTACAATCCTTCTGAAAGATGTTCTATGTTTCCCTCTCATTCTCCGTATGCCTCTGGAGGTTGGGTGTTTCCCCTGGGTCCCTTTGACATTTTGAGACCTAAAGGCTCCAAACATCTTGAAAACAGAAAAATTGAACAACAACAAAAATTTCTGCTCCTCTGAGACACAGACTACCCAGTTCCCATCTACTTACTCTGCATTGTACTTATTAAAGAGTCTGTGATATGGCTTACAGTTTTTCTTCCATCTCTATTTCAGACATTACTCTTGATGACTACCATGTGCCTCAGTTCCTTGAACTTATATTCATTGAGTTCTCAATTTTCTTTCAGCCACCCATTCTCACACTCATACCTTAGATCTTATCATTCCCTCTAACTGCCACCCCACCATCACTGCTATCTAAACAAAACTTCACTTCCATGGCGCACAATTCAGTAATCTTTCCAATTCATCCCATTCCATCAGACCTCTTTTTTATTTACTCTCCTCCACATCCAGCTTTGATTCCATGGTTCATAATTTTAATAACACTCACGAAAACTCCAAACTCACTTGCCTTCTGTCTTTCATTGATACCATTTGACAGAGTACTAAACTGGATGAACCCTGATACTTATATTTTATATACCTTCATCTCAGTATCACTACTTGAGAAATCTACCAAAGAAAGGAGAGGTATCTTTAAGTTTATGATCACCACTCTTCTTTTTACAACCAAACTTCCCAAAGGGGAAAGTGCCTTAATTTCCTCAATTCCTGCTCATTTTTGACTTGTCCAATATGGATTCTACCCAACATGTTTTGCTTAATATCACCAGTGACTTCTAGATCATGAAGTAAATAGACATTTTTTGGTCCTCAATTCATTTGACTTCTCTGTAACATTTGAGACTGTTGCATATTTATTATTTCTGAAACATTATCTTCTTTGGCTTACAAAACACAGTGTTCTGTTGGTGTTCTTCTTATATGGCTCTTCCATCTCAGTTTTACAGACTCGTTCCTGGCTACCTGGGTCTTAATAAGTGGTGTTCTTCAACCCTTGATTTTTTGCCCTCTTCTTTTCTCATATTTTACTCCCTTCCAAAATAATCTCATCTATTCTAAGACTTAAATGGTTAAAAATTAATATCTTCATCTCAGACTTCTTTGAGTGCCAAATAGTATATCCAACTGCCTCCTTAGTATGTCTTCTTGTCATTTCAAACTCAACATAATACAAAACCAAATTAATGATGTCCACCATCTGAAGATATCCAGGACCCTTCCCAATAGTCCCTACCTATGAATGGCATGTCCACCCATGTAGTAACATCAAACCAGAAAACTTAGAGTCTTTCTAGACCGTTTCTTCTCCTTTAGCCTCCATATCACATCAGTTATCAAGTCTTGGGAATTGTTCTACACCTCTTGAATCTGCTCACAAAGAATTAAAGAATTTAGCTCTTCTGGGTCTCTTTAATTTTTCATCTTAGTTCAAACTACCATTCTCTCTTTCCTATGTTATTTACATAGCTTCTTAATTAATCAACGTGATTATACTTTGTCCTAATTCTAGAAATGTTATGGAGTTAGAACCATCCTGATTTACTGATTGGAGACAGAGATGGAGAAAACAGGAGTCCTAGATGTTGTCCTAGTTTTTTTTTTTTTTTAATATAAATATATTTATTTTAATTGGAGGCTAATTACTTTACAATATTGTATTGGTTTTGCCATACATCAACATGAATCCTCCACAGGTGTACAAGTGTTCCCCATCCTGAACCCCTCTTCCACCTCCCTCCCCATACCATCCCTCTGGGTCATCCCAGTGGATTACTGGGTAAGTGATATTTCTAATCTTTGAGATAGAGACACAGGAATAGGATGAGTTTTGAAACTTAAAATTTATTCTGTGTGTTGGTGGTGATTGAAGACATAAGGTTGGATGAGATCACCTAAAGAGTGTAATTTTTAAAAAGTGGAAGAAAAGCCAAAGCTTGGGAAGTAGTGCTATTTTCAGTAATATATTTTTCTAACTTAAGTGGTAACATTTAAGAAGCAAAAACAATGCTAGAAATTTCCACCATTGGGTATTCTTATGAGATATAGACTCTTTAACACATGAATTTTTTGGTTAGATGACTTAGATAAGTGCTGGTTTAATGTCTTGTCTTTTCTATTTAATAATAAACTGTAGGAAGACAATGTCATGACTAGAAAACATCCAGGAATGTGACTGCTTTTATTACGTGAAAATTATAAGTATTAATTTCAAATGAACCTGACAATCCTACTGTGTTTTCCTAGTCAATTGTTTCTGTTCATGTGTATGGATGACTTATCTCACTTGAAATGTCTATCACTTCCTCCAACCCTCTTCCATCTCAGATGATGAAATTGTTTGTGATTTTACAGGGAAATTGAGGCAGTGAGAAGAAGAAGCATCCAACAATCCCAAATTTAAATCTACTAAACTGCTTTCTTCTGTGCCCCATTACAATTTTATCATATTACTGTGGATGAACTATCCTTGCATTTTGATAAAGACAATTATTACATTATGTACTAGGTCTTACCTGTCTCATCAATGTGAAATTTTTCTCATTGATTTCTTGAAATTTTTCAGTTTTATTTTCCTACTCCATGATAAATTGCTTCACCTCTCCTGCTACATTGCCAATAGCCTATAGACATGTCACAATCCCTCCTATCTTAATAAATTCTTTCCTTGATCTTGTACATGACTTCAGCTATCACCGTGTACGTCTGCTCTTCTTTAAAGAAAATATCTTTGAACAAATTGTCTACAAATGTACTCTTACTTTTTCATCTCCCCGTTCTCACTCTTAAAATACAAAGAATAGTCAATAAAACATAAAGATCAGATCAGATCAGTCGCTCAGTCGTGTCCAACTCTTTGCGATCCCATGAATCGCAGCACGCCAGGCCTCCCTGTTCCTCACCAACTACCTGAGTTCACTCAGACTCACGTCCATCGAGTCAGTGATGCCATCCAGCCATCTCATCCTGTGTCGCCCCCTTCTCCTCTTGCCCTCAATCCCTCCCAGCATCAGAGTCTTTTCCAATGAGTCAACTCTTCGCATGAGGTGGCCAAAGTACTGGAGTTTCAGCTTCAGCATCATTCCTTCCAAAGAAATCCCAGGGCTGATCTCCTTCCGAATGGACTGGTTGGATCTCCTTGCAGTCCAAGGGACTCTCAAGAGTCTTCTCCAACACCACACTTCAAAAGCATCAATTCTTCAGTGCTCAGCCTTCTTCACAGTCCAACTCTCACATCCATGCATGACCACTGGAAAAACCATAGCCTTGACTAGACGGACCTTTGTTGGCAAAGTAATGTCTCTGCTTTTGAATATGCTATCTAGGTTGGTCATAACTTTCCTTCCAAAGAGTAAGCATCTTTTAATTTCATGGCTGCAGTCACCATCTGCAGTGATTTTGGAGCCCAGAAAAATAAAGTCTGACACTGTTTCCACTGTTTCCCCATCTATTTCCCATGTAGTGGTGGGACCGGATGCCATGATCTTCGTTTTCTGAATGTTGAGCTTTAAGCCAACTTTTTCACTCTCCACTTTCACTTTCATCAAGAGGCTTTTGAGTTCCTCTTCACTTTCTGCCATAAGGGTGGTGTCATCTGCATATCTGAGGTTATTAATATTTCTCCCGGCAATCTTGATACAACTTAACAAATATTTATAAAGCAATAACTAATCACAGCACAGGTAAAAAAGTAGAGTTTTAAAATACCCCAGAGCTGCTCCCAATATCTGATCCTTCCTTATCAAAGCATCACTCCTCCCTAGAGGTATAACACTGTCCCTAATTTCTTTACTATAAATTATAACCCTCCCAGATATGTATACATCCCTACATAATATGGTTTGTTTTTGCCTGTTTTTGAAATATAAATATAATTGGAAATTTGCTGTATTCTTTTTTCTTCTTTTGTTTGATATTGTCTTTATGAGATTCATCCATGACAGCATTGTATGTTCATTCTCATTTTTGTATAGTATTCTACTGTATGAATATATCAATATTATCTATTTTCTTGTTGATAAACATAGGATTATTCCCATTTTTAGGTTATTACAAAAAGGCTATTATCAGTATTATTGTACATATGTCCAGATGCACTTAAATATGTGACTTTCTCTGGGTATAATATAATTAAGAATGGACTTGCTGAATCATGCATATGTGTATCTTAAAACTTACTAGATAATGTCAGTTTCCCAAAGTATTTGTACCAAACTATACTTTCACCAGAACTATACAATAATTCCTTTTGCTGTTTATTCTTGCCAACATTTAATATTTAATATTGTCAAATCTCTTTAATTTCTTTCAGTTTGACAGCTGAGTTATAATGCTTGAGTGTAATTTAAAATTTATGTAATTAATTTTTATTTATTATTGGAGACCATGTAGTTGTCTTATTTTATGAAACACCGGTTCAGATATCTTAGTAGTTTTCTTCTTATTCATATTACTTCTTTATACATCCTGATTTAAATACAGTATAGCTTTCTGCTCCTCCTCCTCCTTGTCCTCCTGTTCCTCTTTTTCCTCATTCCCCTCCATCGCCTCTCCTTTTCTTTTTCTTCCTTTTTTTTATCTTAATTACTATCCTACTACTTGTAATAATTTGATTTCTAAAAGATTTCCCTTGGGAACACGTGTACACCTGTGGCGGATTCATGTTGATGTATGGCAAAACCAATACAATATTATAAAGTAAATAAATAAATAAAACACTTGTTAAAAAATAATAATAAAAATAAAAGATTTCCCTTGAAGTCTTTGAACTGTTGCATACATGTTTCGAAATATATTTCCAAAGCTCTAAATTTACATGGATGTACAACTGTTCTATAGCATAGTAATTCTAAAATAATGTTTTTAAGTTAATATATCATTATAAAATATCAACCTTGGTGCCCTATACTTATATTGCAACTTTGTAAAGTTACTATGTTTACCTCATGGCCAGTCTATCTCTCTTCTTCTTATAAAATTTTAGTGTGTCATTTGTTAACACTTCTTGTTTATAGCATAATCTCTTTCTGGATGCAATGCTAATTGTATTTTTGGATTAACTTTGCATTCTGTCTTAATTGGTTCTACTTTAGTTTGAAGTGGTGCAGTTTGGAATTGGCTAACAATTTAAAGCTCCTTTTCAAAGGTTTAAAAATAAAACATATAGAAATCCACTTAACCAAACTTGGCATTCAAAGACTTGGTATTGTATTTAAAAACTTGGCTCCACATAGTGAGGTAGAAAAGTCACTTCATACCTTCTTAAATATGAGAAGAGATTATAATGTGAAGTGACAGAGATAAAGATTGTCTCTTTCTCCATCTGTCTCTCTTTCTTTCTCATTCTCCAATAACAAAAGCATCACATGAAAATCAAGTATAGAGAGAGTTCATTGATCTTTACACCATGATGAATTAGGATGTAATCCTGAGATGCAAGGATGATTCATCATACGCAAATCAGTAAGTGTGATTCTCCAGGCTAACAGAATGGAAGAATAAAATCATATAGTCATATCAATAGATACAGAAAAAATGAGAAAATTCAATGTCCTTTCTTAATAAAAACTCTCAAAAAGTTAGGTATGAAAATATGTACATCAATGCCATAAAGGCCATGTATGACAAGCCCACAGTGACCATCATACTCAACAGTGAAAAGCTAAAAGCTTTTCTTGTAAGATGGGCTTCCCTTGTAGTTCAGTTGGTAAAGAATCTGCCTGCAGTGCAGGAGACCCAGGTTCGATCCCTGGATTGGGAAGATCCCCTGGGGAAGGAAATGGCAACCCATTCCAGTATCCTTGCCTGTAAAATCTCATGGACAGAGGAGCCTGGTAGGCTGCAGTCCATGGGGTCACAAAGAGTCAGGCATGACTGAGCGTCTAACACTTACACTTATGAACAATACAGGATGTCCACTGTCATCACTTCTATTCAACATAGTGCTGGGAATCTTAGAGTAGTTAGACAAGAAAAAGAAAAGACATTCAAATTAGGAAGAAAGAAGTAAAACTGTCTCTACTGGCAGATGATATGATCTTACATATAGAAAACCCTAAGGATTCCACCAAAAAACCTGTTGGATCTAATAAATTCAGTAAAGTTGCATAATATAAAATCAATATACAAAATGGGATTTCCCCAGCAGTCCAGTGGCTAAGAATCTGCCTTGCAATGCAGAGGACATGAGTTTCATCCCTGGTCAGGGAACTAAGATCCCACATGCCTTGGGGCAACTAAGCCTCTGAGCCACAAATACTGGGCCCAGGGGTCACAACTAAGGCTGATGCAGTTAAATAAATAAAGAAATACATGTTTGAAAAAATAAGTTGTGCTTATGTACATTAACAATGAACTATCCAAAAAAGAAATTAATCAATCCTATTTACAATAGCATAAAAATTAGCAAAATAGTTTGGAATACGTGTAACCAATGTGGTGAAAGATCTGTATACTGAAAACTATAAAATATTGATGAAAGACATTGAAAAAGACATTAGTGATTGGAAAGATATCCTATGTTCATGGATTGATAAAATTTATATTGTTAAAATATACATACTACCCAAAGCAATCTAGAGATTCAATATAATTCCCATTAAAATTCCAATGACATTTTTAACAGAAATCAAAAAAAAAACCCAATACTAAAGTGTGTATTGAATCACCAAAGACTGAATAGCCAAAGCATCTTGAATAAGAAAAACAAAGCTGGAGGCATCACACTTCCAAATTTCAAAATATGTTCCAAATTAAAGTAATCGAAACAGTATGTTACTGACATAAAAACAGACAAATAGACCACTGAAACAGTATAAAGATCCCAGAAATAAATCCACACATTTACAGTCTTCATCAAGGGTGTCAAGATCACATAATGGATAAAGAATGGTCTCAATAGTGTTGGGAAGACTGGATATTAATGCATAGAATAATTAAATTGAACTAAAAGTAGACCCAATATGCACTATAGAATTAAACATAAGACCTGAAATTGTAAAATTTCTAGAAGAAAACTTAGGAAAAATGCTTCTTGACTTTGGCCTGGACAATGATCTCAAAATCACTGAAAATAAAAGCAAAAATAGATAAGTGGGATTGCATCAAACTAAAAAGCTTCTATACAGCAAAGGAATCAATAAATAGAGAGATAAGACAGTCTATTGAATGGGAGAAAATATTTTCAAATCATACATCTGATAAGGAGTTAAACCCAAAATATATAAGGAATTCAAACGACTCAATGAAAACATGAAAACAAAAAGAAACAACCCCACAACAACAAGAGAAACCAAACGAAAACAACAAAAATAAACCAAAATATCCAAATAACATGATTTTTAAAATGGGCAAATGACCTAAATAGACATTTCTCTGAAGAAGCCATATAAATGGCTAATGTTTATAGGAAAAGGTGCTCAACATTACTAATGATCAAAGGAATGCAAGTTAGAAACTACAATTTAAAAAACTGTAACTTTGTGAAGTGATGGATGTTTTAACCTTTTCTCATTAATCATTTTGCAATATATATATTTATATTTATATATTTACATATATATGTGTGCTAAGTCACTTCAGTCATGTCCAACTCTTTGTGACCCCATGAACTGTAGCCTGCCAAGCTCCTCTGTCCACAGGGATTTTCCCAGCAAAAATACTGGAATGGGTTGCCATTTCCTCCTCCCAGGGATCTGCCCAGGCCAGGGATTGAACCTGTGTCTCCTGCATTGGCAGGCAGATTCTTTACCTCTGAGCCCCCTGGGAAGCCTGTGTGTGTGTGTGTGTGTGTGTATATATATATATATATATATATATATATATATATATATATGTAATCACAAGGTTGTACACCTTAATATTAGACAAGGTTATATGTCAACTTTGTCTTGATAAATCTGAAAGGAAAAACAAAATGATTAGATATTGCCTCATACCTGTTGGAATGCTTAATTATCAAAAAGACAAAAGATAACAAGTGTTGGCAAGAATGTGGGGGAATATAAACTATTGGTGGGGATGTAAACCAGTATAGAAAGTACAGAGACAGACAGACAGACAGAAAACAATATGGAGTTTCTTCAACAAATTAAAAATAAAACTACCACATGATCTAGGAGTCTCACTTCTAGGTATATACCAAAAGGAAATGAAATCACTATCTCAAAGAGATGTCTACACTTCCTTGTACACTGAAATATTATTCATAATAATGGAGCTATGGAAAAAATCTAGGTGTTCTTTGACAGATGAATGATTAGAATGTGGTGTATATATGTATATATATAATACACAATAGAATATTATTCATCCTTACAAAGAAGGAACTCCTGCCATGAACCATGATGGATAAGCCTGAAGGATATTATGCTATGTGAAATAAACCAGACACAGAGTAACAAATACTGCATGACCTGGCTTTTTAAAAAGTTAAACTCATAAAAGCAGGGAGGTGAATGGCAGGAGCTAGGGCATATGGGAAATGGGAAGATGTTGGTCAAAGGGAATAAAATTTTAGTTATGCAACATGAAGAATTTCTGGAGATTAATTTATAGCATGGTGAATATAGTTAATAATGCTGTATTATATACTCTGAATTTCCTGAGAGTAGGTTTTAAATATTCTCACCACATACACACAAATCGTAAGTGAGGAGATCAGATCAAATCAGTTGCTCAGTTGTGTCCGACTCTTTGTGACCCCATGAATCGCAGCACGCCAGGCCTCCCTGTCCATCACCAACTCCCGGAGTTCACTCAGACTCACCTCCATCGAGTCAGTGATGCCATCCAGCCATCTCATCCTGTGTCGTCCCCTTCTCCTCTTGCCCTCAATCCCTCCCAGCATCAGAGTCTTTTTCAATGAGTCAACTCTTCTCATGAGGTGGTCAAAGTACTGGAGTTTCAGCTTCAGCATCATTCCTTCCAAAGAAATCCCAGGGCTGATCTCCTTCAGAATGGACTGGTTGGATCTCCTTGCAGTCCAAGGGACTCTCAAGAGTCTTCTCCAACACCACACTTCAAAAGCATCAATTCTTCGGCGCTCAGCCTTCTTCACAGTCCAACTCTCACATCCATGCATGACCACTGGAAAAACCATAGCCTTGACTAGACGGACCTTTGTTGGCAAAGTAATGTCTCTGCTTTTCAATATGCTATCTAGGTTGGTCATAACTTTCCTTCCAAGTGAGGAGATAGACATGTTAATTATCTTCACCATGGTAATCACTTCACAATGTATAATATATCAAAATATCATGTAGTACAACCTAAATATATACAGTTTCTATTTGTCAATAATACCTCAATAAGCTGAAAAAAAAAAGTTTAATCAGAAAGAAAAGGAACCCTGGCAATAGACATTTTATCTGTTCAATAATATTGTGGGGCATACATCTGAAATATGTACAATTCTTTAAAGGGGAAGACTAGGGGAATTCACAAAATGTGTATATTTTAAGATCTTGTCAACCATCAGTATGATTAAAATAAACAACATAAAAATTAAAGTAAAACTGGAAAACAGTCAACCAAGCTGTTCCATCACCTTAAGATGCCTGTGGAAAAGGAGAGACAATCACCTGTTTAGTATGGTATAGCCATTTGTCAGCTTCAATTGTTACAACTTGATTAGATGATTCCTGGATACTCTTCCCATCTTCTGTAGCCTGAAAGCAATATTTCTGTGAGTCTATGCAGAATCACATAGCTTGGCAACATGAGGAATATTCTCCATGCTTTGGGAACATTATCTTAATGTGCTAGAAATTACTTGATATGGACCCAGAGACTGTGTAATAATCTCTTCTAAGCATCTGGATTGAGTTTATGTTTCCCTGGAAAAATACCAGTTGCTCCATCAAGCATCACACATTTTCTATATTTAAAAACTTTATTAATTCATTCATTTACTTACCTATTAAAATTTATGGAACTTCTACTACATCTATAACATAACAGTTACTTGAAGGATATAAAGTATATTAGATAATTCTACTCTTGAATAACATAAGACACTAGTTGGAATTTGGACTCCCTTTCCCAATCCCAAAACCTGAAGGAGACAGATGTGGATAATAAAAATTGCCTGCCACTGCCAGTGGCCCCAGAATTAGATAAGTTTAACAGTTGAATTCTAGCAAACATTCAATAAACATGTGTTAATAATATCTATTCATACCTTGTTTTTTTCTCCTGAAAATAGAAAAATAAATTAAAATGATGAAAATTGTCCCAAAATATTTTGACAGCTTTATTGAGGTATATTTGGCATATTATTAACGGTTGGCAATGATTTGGGGGCAATAGGAAACATCATGCACCACTACTGAGAATGCAAACTGATGTTCATTCTTGAAAGCATACTTAATAGTTGTTTAGTCACTCAGTTGTATCTGATTCTTTGTGACCCCATAGACTGTAGCCCACCAAGCTCCTCTGTCCATGGGATTTTCCCAAGCAAGAATACTGGAGTAGGTTGCCATTTTCTTCTCCAGAGGCTCTTCCCAACCCAGGGATTGAACCCACATCTCCTGCATTGGCAGATGGGTTCTTTACCACTGAGTCACCAGAGAAGCCTATACTTAACAGTACTTAACTTAAAATGTATATATCTTAGTGTCTAAAGTCTTATTCTTGTGTTTCTATCTCAGAAAAACTGTTACCCAGCTTCTAAAGAAAACAGGTGTAATATCTCTTTTAATGAGTTATCTAGCATAGTAGCTATTTCTTAGGTAGAAATCTACTGAGTGTATCACTTAGAGTGCTTTGCTAAAAATACACATATTAAGAACCAACCTCTGGAGATTATGATTCAGTATGTTTGGGTTGGGGCCCAAATAATGCCTATTTTGAAAAATCTTAACACATGGTTTTGATATTTTACTCTTAGTTAAGACCTAGTGATGTGGTGGAAGTAACACATACCTATCTTTTCCAAAAGTTCAGTTAAAAGATTTTTGAGGTTTACTGTAGACAAAGTACGGGAGAAGGCAATGGCACCCCACTCCAGTACTCTTGCCTGGAAAATCCCATGGACCGAGGAGCCTGGTGGGCTGCAGTCCATGGGGTCGCTAGAGGTCAGACACAACTGAGCGACTTCACTTTCACTTTTCACTTTCATGCATTGGAGAAGGAAATGGCAACCCACTCCTGTGTTCTTGCCTGGAGAATCCCAGGGACAGGGGAGCCTGTGGGCTGCCATCTATGGGGTCGCACAGAGTCGGACACGACTGACGTGACTTAGCAGCAGCATAGACAAAGTACAGTAGAACATAAGAGGTCAGGAAAGGCATTCATCCTCCAGTTTTCTCCTAATTTTTACATTGCCCATTTTTTCAGAGTCAGAGAAGCCAGAAAGCTCACCCCATAAATGCTCTACTATAATGCTACTTTCTGGAATAGAGTAAGCATTTATGGATCCTTTGTGAAAGGATCATACTGAAGACTACTGAACATACTGAAGACTCCTCCACATGAAGTTGCTTTTCTCTCAGGAGTTTTTTGTTGTTGTTGTTGTTGTTAAAAACAAACAACAACAACAAAATCTTCAAACCTTCATGTTTCACTGGGTATTTAAATTGGAGATATGGAAAGCTCACTGGACTCTCATTTCTCCCATCAGTATCACATATTCTGTGTCCAGAGAATGAAAATCCAAATCCTTTCCTATAGATCAATATCAAGATGTAACCTCTGTATGATAGAGCTCACTAACTGTTGACTGAGAGTGCAGAGAAAATGAGAGACCCTCTACAAGTGTGTGGTTAACACTACTCCACACTCCAACATCCAAATAACGAAGAGATCTATTAAGTTGATCTTCGGAACTTGCTTGCTGGCTGGTGTGATTTGAGCCACATGCCCCTTGTCTCACCTCCCACTTGCCCACTTTTCAAGCCAAATGTTTCAATCAGTAGATAATCTATGTTTTCTTGTTAATTCTTGAAACTTCTAAGTGCATCATGGAGTTGAAGTATAAAGAGCCAGTCAATCAAAAGCTTAACAAACTGATTATGATCCTTTCATTTTGAAAAGAGAGAAAGGAATGATGAAAAGATATGAAAAAGGAGCTGAGAGTGGAGAGTAGATTGTTAAAGGAGAAGGAAGTAGAGAAAGAAGAGTACATATTCGTTATTGACTTCAAGTATATCTAGAATGGATTCTTCTAGGTCTCCCTTGGGCAAAAACATATGTAGTCAGGTAATAATTGTGGATTTGACTTCTGTAAATATAAGCAACTCTGCCTCACAGGATTTATGCAGTTTTGTTTAAATCCAGGAGATTTTACATGAAAGTTGTTTGAGGGATTTTTACTGAGGAATTGTTGGATTTTTAAATTCTAACTTCATGACTAATAACATTTCTTACACACTTACCCAGTACTCTTTAAAGTGCTGTAAGAATATCTGCTTAAACAGAATACTTTCCTCTATAGCAGTGCTGGATGACACAAGAGCTTCCCTACCATCCCATTTTTCCTATGAGCTTTGTGATAAAGCAAAGTAAATTTGCAAAATAAAAATGAAATAATACTGAAGGGAAACTGCAGCTAAAAATGAAAACTCTTTTCAGCAAATAGTTCCTCTGTTTAGAGGATTTCCACTCCATACACATTTAGTTTCAGTCTGAGGTGATGAGAGAAGATAACATTTGACACTGTACCAAGAAACCTGTCTGAAAGATTATTTTTATTTGAAAGCTGGAAAATTGATAATAGGAATGGAACAATGGTGGAAAATTGGAAAGCTATGGCAGCGATAACATTCTGGTGGCATCCTGTCTCTGAGCAAGCAAACAGTGTAACTCAAGTCCTCCACAGTTCCCTGCTTACTACATTCAAGAAAAGTGGAAGAATTGCCATTATCCTTTAACATTGGTAGAGGAATGGTGTGGTTACAGGCTGAGAGCTAATTAGAAAAAGCTCAGGCAGTGGAATGCAGTGGGAACCTAAGGTCAGAGAGTCCTGGATTTGAATTCTGGCTTTCAAACTTTCTAATACAATGACATTTGACAAATAAATGTGTCCTGATTTCCTTTTCTTTAAAACTGGAATATTAATATCAACTTTGCAGAGTAGTTGTAAGACTTAGAAATAATACACACACACACACACACACACACACACACACATATATATATATATATATATATATATATGATCTAGTACTATGTATGTGCTCAGTAAATGGTAGTGATTATTGCCTTTCCCACACCAAGAAAAGTTTACCTAGGAGGAACTCAAAAATAAACCAGTATTGCAGTGAATGTTCTGATAAAGAAGCAGCATAATCAATGAGTTTTCCTACTTGAATTTCAAGTTCAGTTCAGTAGCTCAGTCGTGTCCAACTCTTTGCGACCTCATGGACTGCACCACACCAGGTCTCCCTGTCCATCACCAACTCCTGGAGTTTACTCAAACTCATGTTCATTGAGTCAGGGATGCCATAAAACCATCTCATCCTCTGTCATCTGCTTCACCTCCCACATTCAATCTTTCCCAGCATCAGGGTCTTTCAAATGAGTCAGTTGTTCGCATCAGGTAGCCAAAGCAATGGAGTTCCAGCTTCAACATCAGTCCTTCAAATGAATATTCAGGACTGATTTCCTTTAGGATGGACTGGTTGGATCTCCTTGCAGCCCAAGGTACTCTCAAGAGTCTTCTCCAACACCACAGGTCAAAGGAATCAATTCTTCAGTGCTCAGCTTCTTTATATTCCACCTCTTACATTTATACATGACTACTGAAAAAACCATAGCCTTAACTAGATGGACCTTTGTTGGTAAAGTAATGTCTCTGCTTTTTAATATGCCGTCTAGGTTGGTCATAACTTTTCTTCCAAAGAGTAAACATCTTTTAATTTCATGTCTACAGTCACCATCTGCAGTGATTTTGCAGTCCCCCCAAAATAAAGTCTGCCACTGTTTCCACTGTCTCTCGATCGATTTGCCATGAAACGGTGGGACTGGATGCCATGATCTTAGTTTTTGGAATGTTGAGCATTAAGCCAACTTTTCACTCTCTTCTTTCACATTCATCAAGAAGCTCTTTAGTTCTTCTGCCTTTTCTGCCATAAGAGTGGTGTCATCTGCATATCTGAGGTTATTGATATTTCTCCCAGCAATCTTGATTCTGGCTTGTGCTTCCTCCAGCCCAGCATTTCTCATGATGTAACTGCATATAAGTTAAATAAGCTGGGTGACAGTATACAGCCTTGACATACTCCTTTTCCTATTTAGAACCAGTATGTTGTTCCATGTCCAATTCTAACTGTTGCTTGCTAACCTGCATGCAGATTTCTCAAGAGGCAGGTCAAGTGATCTGGTATTCCCATCTCTTCAGAATTTTCCATAGTTTCTGGTGATCCACACAGTCAAAAGCTTTGGCATAGTCAATAAAGCAGAAGTAGGTGTTTTTCTGGAACCGTCTTGCATTTTCGATGATCCAGTAGATGTTGGCAGTTTGATCTCTGGTTCCTCTGCCTTTTCTAAATCCAGCTTGAACATCTGGAAGTTCAAAGTTCACGTACTGTTGAAGCCTGGCTTGGAGAATTTGGAGCATTGATTTGCTAGAGTGTGAGATGAGTGCAATTGTGCAGGAGTTTGAACATTCTTTGGCATTGCCTTTCTTTGGGATTGGAATGAAAACTGACCTTTTCCAGTCCTGTGGCCACTGATGAGTTTTCCAAATTTGCTGGCATATTGAGTGCAGCACTTTTGCAGCATCATCTTTCAGGATTTGAAATAGTTCAACTGGAATTCCATCACCTCCACTATCTTTGTTCAAAGTGATGCTTCCTAAGGCATACTTGACTTCACATTCCAGGATGTCTGGCCCTAGGTGAGTGATCACACCATGGGTCATGAAGATCTTTTTTGTACAGTTCTTCTGTGCATTCTTATCATCTCTTTTTTAATATCTTCTGCTTCAGTTAGGTCCATACTATTTTTGTCCTTTATTGAGCCCATCTTTGCATGAAATGTTCCCTTGGTATCTCTAATTTTCTTGAAGAGATCTCTAGTCTTTCCCATTCTATTATTTTCCTCTCTTTCTTGCCCTGATCACTGAGGAAGGCTTTCTTATCTCTCCTTGCTATTCTTTGGAACTCTGCATTCAAATGGGTATATATATCTTTCCTCTTCTCCTTTGATTTTCTCTTCTCTTCTTTTCACAGCTATTTGTAAGGCCTCCTCAGACAGCCATTTTGCTTTTCTTCATTTCTTTTTCTTGGCGATGGTCTTGATCTCTGCCTCCTTTATAATGTCATGAACCTCTGTCCATAGTTCATCAGGCACTCTGTCTATCAGATCTAGTCCCTTAAATCTATTTCTCACTTCCACTATATAATCCTTATGGATTTGATTTAGGTCATATCTGAATTGTCTAGTGGTTTTCCCTACTTTCTTCAATTAAAGCTTGAATTTGGCAATAAGGAGTTCAGGATCTGAGCCACAGTCAGCTCCCAGTCTTGTTTTTGCTGACTGAATAGAGCTTCTCCATCTTTGGCTACAAAGAATATAATCATTCTGATTTCAATATTGACCATATGGTGATGTCCATGTTTAGAGTTTTCTCTTGTGTTGTTGGAAGAAGGTGTTTGCTATGACCAGTACGTTCTCTTGGCAAAACTCTGTTAGCCTTTGCCCTGCTTCATTCTGTATTCCAAGGCCAAATTTGCCTGTTACTCCAGGTGTTTCTTGACTTCCTACTTTTGCATCCCAGTCCCCTATAATGAAATGGACATCTTTTTGGGGTCTTAGTTCTACAAGGTCTTGTAGGTCTTCATAGAACCATTCAACTTAAGCTTCTTCAGCATTACTAGTCGGGGCATAGACTTGGATTACCATGATATTGAATGGTTTGCCTTGGAAACGAACAGAGATCATTTTGTCATTTTTGAGATGGCTTCCAGGTACTGCATTTTGGCCTCTTTTGCTGACTATGATGGCTATTCCATTTCTTCTAAGGGCTTCTTGTCCACAGTAGTCAATATAATGTTCATCTGAGTTAAACTCACCCATTCCAGTCCATCTTAGTTCACTGATTCCTAAAATGTTGACGTTCACTCTTGCCATCTCCTGTTTGACCACTTCCAATTTACCTTGATTCATGGACTGAACATTCCAGGTTCGTATGCAGTATTGCTCTTTATAGCATCAGACTTCTATCACCAGTCACATCCACAACTGGGTGTTGTTTTTGCTTTGGCTCCGTTTCTTCATTCTTTCTGGAGTTATTTCTCCACTGATCTGCAGTAGCATATTGGGCACCTACCAACCTGGGATGTTCATCTTTCAGTGTCCTATCTTTTTTGCCTTTTCATACTGTTCATGGAGTTCTCAAGGCAAATATCTCAAGGCAAATACATAAATACTGAAGTGATTTGACATTCCCTTCTCCAGTGTACCACATTTTGTCAGAACTCTCCAACATGACCCATTCATCTTGGGTGGCCCTATATGGCATGGCTCATAGTTTCATTGAGTTAGACAAGGCTGTGGTCCATGTGCTTAGATTGGTTAGTTTTCCATGAGTGTGGTTTTCAGTCTATCTCCCCTCAGATGGAGAATGATTAGAGGCTTATGGAAGCTTCCTGATGAGGTAGACTGACTGAGGGGGAAATTGGGTCTTGTCTTGATGGGTAGGGCCATGTTCAGTATATCTTTAATCCAATTTTCTGTTGATGGGTGGAGCTGTGTTCCCTCCCTGCTGTTTCCCTGGGTCCAAACTATGGGCAAAACTAGCACCGTGGTGGCTCTGATGGTAAAGCATATGCCTGCAATGCAGGAGACCTGGGTTCAATCCACTCCAGTACTCTTGCCTGGAAAATCCCATGGACAGTGGAACATGGTAGACTACAGTCCATGGGGTCTCAAAGTGAGTTCACTTTCACTGTTTTCAAACTATGATGGAGGTAATGAAGATAATAGTGACCTCCCTGAAAAGATCCCATGCATGTACTACTACACTCAGTGCCTCTAACCCTCCAGCAGGCCACCACCGACCCACACCTACACTGGAGACAAATTGTCTTATTATTTTTAAAAGTTCAGCTCTCACTGCTCCAGGAAGAAAACTGTGTTTTAAGTCATTCAGTTCAGTTCATTTGCTCAGTCGCGTCCAATTATTTGCGACCCCATGAACCACAGCACGCCAGGCCTCCCTGTCCATCACCAACTCCCAGAGTCCACCCAAACCCATCTCTATTGTGTCGGTGATACGATCCAACCATGTCATCCTCTATTGTCCCCTTCTCCTTCTGCCCTCAATCTTTCCCAGCATCAGGGTCTTTTTAAATGAGTCAGCTCTCTGCATCAGGTGGCCAAAGTATTAGTTTCAGCTTCAACATCAGTGCCTCCAATGAACACCCAGGACTGATCTCCTTTAGGATGGACTGGTTGGATCTCCTTGTAGACCAAGGGACTCGCAAGAGTCTTCTCCAACACCACAGTTCAAAAGCATCAATTCTTTGGCGCTCAGCTTTCTTTATAGTCCAACTCTCACACCCATACGTGACCACTGGAAAAACCATAGCCTTAACTAGATGGACCGTAGTTGGCAAAGTAATGTCTCTGCTTTTTAATATGCTGTCTAGGTTGGTCATAACTTTCCTTCCAAGGAGCAAGTGTCTTTTAATTTCATGGCTGCAATTACCATCTGCAGTGATTTTGGAGCCCAGAAAAATAAAGTCAGCCACTGTTTCCACTGTTTCTCCATCTATTTCCCATGAAGTGATGGGACTGGATACCATGATCTTAGTTTTCTGAATGTTGAGCTTTAAGCCAACTTTTTCACTCTCTTCTTTCACTTTCATCAAGAGGCTCTTTAGTTCTTCTTCAATTTCTGCCATAAGGGTGGTGTCATCTGCATATCTGAGATTATTGATATTTTTCTTGGCAATCTTGATTCCAGCTTGTGCTTCCTCCAGCCCAGCGTTTCTCATAGGTAACCATAAAATTGATGTATGGCATAGGGCACAGTTAGAGAATACCATGGCTTAACTACTGCAAAATAATTTAAAAATGGACCATATATGACTGTATTGTATTTTCCTCTTTTTTTTTTGACATGTTATTTTTTTTCTGTAGCTGTGCTCAAAGTGAAACTCTGTACATGTAACTGCAAAGCATATTGCATAGGTTTCTTAACAAGCATCTCTTCATAAAATGATCAGTGATCTCTAACGAAAAACAAAATAAATTTATAAAATTTCACTACAGGAAATAAGAACTGTATGTGAATTTAATTTGAAACAGAATAATCATGATGAATTTATGAACATCAGTGTTCCATATTTATAACTATTCTGTATTATCTTGTATTAATATGCAAAATAAGGTTTTATATGCAGTAAAACATGTTATCAACTTGGATGTTTAATTTATGTGATTAAAATAATTAAAACTTATTTATTTCAGATATAAATATGATTACTAAAGATAACTCCAAAATTCATACAGAATAAATCATAGATACTTAGAAAACACTCAGGGCAATAGAAAATGAAAGTTAGAGAAATAGAATGAAATAGAGGGTAGTGGAGGCTTCTTTTCAAGGATTAAAATAAAATGGACAGCCTATCAATTTTATTTTAAAAGTTAGGATAGCAAATTATTCTGGATAAAACCTGGAAAATCAGAAAAATTGATAAGAGCAGATTCAAAAATGCTGTTGAGGTCCAGCATTGTAGGTTTAATGTTATCAACTGCTACTTTCACTAGTATGTTCAGACACAAATTATATGTTCCTGTCATTGGATGAGATGAGGAAAAAAGTCAAAGTGTTAGTTGCTCAGTTGTATCTGACTCTTTGTGACCCCATGGACTTGTAGCCCACCAGGCTCCTCTGTCCATGGGATTCCCCAGACAAGCATGCTAGAGTGGGTTGCCATTCCCTTCTTCAGGGGATCTTTCTGACCTAGGATTGGAACCTGGGTCTCTCGTATTGAAGGTAGATTTTTTACCCTCTGAGCCACCAGAGAAGCCTCAAGATGAGTTGGGGAAGCTTTTATCTGATGGTTAGAATGGAAACCCCTCAAATCAGATTAGAAGTTCAATACCTTCAGGTGTGGATACATTTGTGGATACCCCATGGGGACATGGGCTGCCCAATTCCTGCATCCTACCTGAGAAGAAAGATGAGCTGAGTAGGTACTCTCCTCCTAAGAACTGGGCAAGAAAAGCCTATGAGCTCCCTGCCAACTAGGAGAATAATTATATGAAACAGTCTGTGCTACTTAGAATTCTAGATGAGCCACAGAATCCTTACTTCCAATATATATGACCCACATAATTACCTCCTTTCGAGTGTGGGTAGAAATTGTGAATATGATTGGATATTACTCCTTTGATTAGGATACTAAACAGAAGGAAGCTAATACTCCATGGCCTTGATGTCTCAGAGGAAGCTTTAAAAGAAGATGAAGTATCAAAAGGGTCTGGTCATCCTGGTTTTGAAAATGCAGCCTTTATGTATTTTATGAGTTCTAGAGCTGAAAAGAAATGGAGTGTGTCAACCACCACATGAGCTTGGAAAGAAACCTGAGCCTTAGATAAGACACAATCTCTGACCAATACCTCGATTTCAGCCCGGTAAGGCCCTGAGCAGAGGACTCAGCTATTCAATGCCTAGACTCCTATCCATGGAAACTGTAAGATAAAGAACTTGTATTGTTTAAACCACTAAGTTTATGGTAATTTGCTATGCAGCAGTAGAAAACTAAAACACAGTCGAGTTATGCTTTGTCAAAATAGTAAAGCTCAGTTAAAATAGAAAACTATGTGAGAGGAAATGGCATGTGCAATAAGAAGAAGGAAGTGAAGACAAAAATGAAAAGCAAGTGAAGTGGCCAGAGATGTCAAGAGGAGGACAAACTGAGGAGTATGGACAAAAGACCAAAAAAGGTCTGTATTTGTTCTAGTCTACTCTTATGAATATGAATAATTCTTATTCTGGAATATGGACTTGAAAATACAGTTTTTTAGCCTCTTACATAGATGGATATTGCTTTATCCCTGGTTTTCAGAACAGTGAGCTTAATGAGGGCCTAAACATACTGGCAAGAGAAAGAGTACTGAAAGGCAGTGGTTATATGCGGAGAGGGAAAAAATAAGGCACAAAATGATGTGATGGATGCTACAGAAAAATACAATAAGTTTAGAATGGGTCATCACATCTGTAGCAGGTTCTTGTAATGAAAATGATGATACATATGTGGATGGATTTGTAATAGTTTATTTTCTAGTAGTTTGCCTATTTCCTTGTCCTGTTATAAATTCAAGACTCTTTTCCCATAAAACATACCTAACTGATGTCTACTGCTTACTGATCATGATTTTGAGGTATTGCTTGCCCCAAATTTCCCATTACTGTGCTCTAATTACCCATTGTTATATCCAGATACTTTATCTTGACCTTTTATTCATTACTAAGTGCATGCCTGCAGCACAAAATTCTATTACCATATACTCATGGATGCTATATTTTAGCCACCAGAGTAAAATATCCCGCAGTGACTACTTCTGGGGCTGTTTCTCCAGTAGCATCCGTGACTTAGAAGGTCCATATTCATTCATTTATGCTCTGATAGGAAAATAGGCCATACCTGACTAAAAATGAGGCAGAACATTTTAATCGTAGCTCTTTAAATGAATACTCTTGTCTACATTTGCAACATCTATTTACATTTCCTGAAGCTTCAGTAAACCGAAGAGAATGATTGTGAACACCATAGCTTGCTGATTTCAAATGCAGTGAAAATTTGAACCACAGATAAAAAACATTAGAGTCATTCATGAATAACTTGTTATAAACACAAGTCCCTAGGTCTCAGTCTCATAATTTTGATCTTTGATAAAACAAAACTGCATTTCAAACAAGCTTCTCAAGTGATTTTTGTGCAAGAAAAATTTTGAGAGCCATAGGATTAAAACTTATATATGTAAATAATTTAAATTTTGTTTTATATCACTATTTTAAAGACTTCTGAAGGAATTTTCAGTACCCAGTAAAATATTAGTTATTTTCCTTTACCCATCTCAGTATTTTCATGTAAATTTCAAGTTCACAAGTCTAGGAAAATGTTCTCTCAACAATATTATGTGTTTACAGGAAGTAATATGATTGCTGATATCAGATTGGCTTCTTTGGATTTGGTTCTTTTCCATGACCAGCATTTAGAGATAAACACTGTCAAAAGATAACTGTAAAGATGAGACAATAAGGAAGCTAAGTAAATAGGATTTAGAAGCACAATGAAGACTGATTCTTCTGATCAGCCCAGAGACATGTGATGATATATGGTACACAGCTGTAGATTCAAAACAAATACCACTCACTACTAGGACAGAGTAATTAATTGTTGCTGTTCAGTTGCTAAGTCATGTAATATATTGCTATATTTGGTTATTGGCCTTCCCTGGTGGCTCTGTGGTAAAGAATCTTCCTGCCAATACAGGAGATGCAGGTTTGATCCCTGAGTGGGAAGATCCCCTGGAGAAGGAAATGGCAACCTGCTCCAGTATTCTTGCCTGGAGAATTCCATGGACAGAGGAACCTGGTAGGCTACAGTTCCTAGGGTCGCAGAAGAGTCAGACACAACTTAGCAACTGAGCAGGTACACACATGCATATTTAGTTATTACCAGTTCTGGAACTGAATGTACCAAACTTGCAAGTAATTGGTTTTTATTACCAACATCAGGGGCTAGTCAGAGTGTTTTAACATTTTTGAGATAGACATATCTCTCTGAATTCTAATTCATGATTCACGTCAAATAAAGAAGCTACTACTATAAAAATAATTGTTGTTGTTCAGTCTCTAAGTCATGTCCGACTCTTTGCAATCCCATGGACTGCAGCACGCCAGGCTCCCCTGTCCTCCACTACCTCCCGGAGTTTGCGTGTCTAATGAGTTGGTGATGACATCCAACCATTTCATCCTTTGTTGCTCCTGTCTCCTCTTACCCTCAATGTTTCCCAGCATCAGGGTCTTAAAATAATTAAATAATTTTTAAAACTTTTGAATTTTCTAAGATCTCCAATAGACAGCAAGTTTCACTTTTATTTGTTTAAGTAAAAACAGGAATGATTCATCTAAGATTATTTTTGTACCTGTGAAGGAGTATTTCCCTACATAGCACTATTAAACACATAGCTGAAGGCATTTGAGGATTTTAGATGGTCTGAAAGAATATCTCTCTCAAAATACTGAAAATATTTGATAAGTAGAAAGATGATTTGGGTGAAAATCCCCAAGATTTCTGTATGTTAGAAATAATTCCTATTCATAATTGGAATTTTTAAAAATATAAAAATAATGCAGTTGATTAATTATACAAGCAAAGTATCTTTATGTGGTAATCTGAGACATATATTTGAGAAAATATTGATCTGATCTTGTGAACACAAGTCATTTTAAACTTATCATTACAAATTAGCATTTTATCCTAGATTAACCAAAGGGTATTATATATTAGAGAAATAGCAGCCAATTGCCAAAATTTAGATCATAACTTATTGCACTTAAAATATATTGCATAGTAGTAAACCTAATATCTATTTGCTTAATTAACCAAACATTTAATTATGCAGAGTATGTTATAATTAGAAATGAGATTTATGACCCTATTTTGCTTTACTTCATGTTACAAGACTACTACATAATTCCATAATACTGTAATTCTCCAGAAAAATTATGGAATTAAAAATAGGTAAGTAGTATATTTAATATTATGATTAGGAATGTTGAAAAGAATGCTACAGTGAGTATGAATGACCAAATTGTAATTGCAATTTAAATAGAAGATAAATGGACACTATATTGATTTTGTTTGTTAATGAAAAGACTTTCAGCATTAAAATGGTGAATTATATGTGTGTATGTGTATATATATATATATGTGTATATATATATACATACATACATATATACATGCTAATTGCTGCATATATATCTCAGTTTTCTTAAATGATTAATTACTTACTGATAATAAATTCTGTATAAATTTTATAAACTTAATGTTTTCATAAATAAAACACTTTGTAACAAAACAATAACTCTATATTTAAAATTGAATGGATTGTCAAATGACATTGGAATGTAAAACATCAGTTTATTTATATTCTCTGTAGTGATGTTGAAGACTGATGTGTAAATTTAGTCCCTTCTCTAATTGATTTAGATCATTCCTGTAAGTAGTAAATATTACATTGAAAAAATATTCCACATTGGGGAACGATACCAGGAAGAGTAAGAATCTGGTACAAATAATTAGATTTGTAACAGAATGAATCAAGTGTCTTATGTACAGCAGGAATGAGATATGACTAAAAATATTCACCTGATCTGACACTATGGAACCCATGAAGGCACAGTTTATGGCTGACTTGAAATTAGAAGTTCCCTGTTGATCAGTTCAGTTCAGTCACTCAGTTGTGTCCAACTCTTTGCAACCCCATGAACCGCAGCACGCCAGGTCTCCCTGTCCATCACCAACTCCTGGTGTCCACCCAAACCCCTGTCCATGGAGTCGGTGATGCCATCCAACTATCTCATCTTCTGTCATCCCCTTCTTCTCCTGCCCTCAATCTTTCCCAGCATCAAGGTCTTTTCAAATAAGTCAGCTCTTTGCATCAGGTGGCCAAAGTATTGGAGTTTCAGCTTCAATATCAGTCCTTCCAATGAACACCAAGGACTGATCTCCTTTAGGATGGACTGGTTGGATCTCCTTGCAGTCCAAGGGACTCTCAAGAGTCTTCCCCAACACCACAGTTCAAAAGCATCAATTCTTCAGCGCTCAGCTTTCTTTATAGTCCAACTCTCACACCCATACATGACCACTGGAAAAACCATAGCCTTGACTAGACAGACCTTTGTTGACAGTGATGTCTTTGCTTTTTAACATGCTATCTAGGTTGGTCATACCTTTCCTTCCAAGGAGTAAGCGTCTTTTAATTTCATGGCTGCAATCACCATCTGCAGTGATTTTGGAGCCCCAAAAAATAAAGTCTGACACTATTTCCCCTTTTTCCCCATCTATTTCCCATGAAGTGATGGGACCAGATACCATGATCTTAGTTTTCTGAATGTTGAGCTTTAAGCCAACATTTTCACTCTCCTTTTTCACTTTCATCAAGAGGCTCTTTTGTTCTTCTTTACTTTCTGCCATAAGGGTGGTATCATCTGCATATCTGAGGTTATTTATATCTTGATTCCAGCTTGTGCTTCTTCCAGCCCAGCGTTTCTCATGATATACTCTGCATATAAGTTAAATAAGCAGTGGAACAATGTACAGCCTTGACATACTCCTTTTCCTATTTGGAACCAGTCTGTTGTTCCACATCCAGTTCTAACTGTTGCTTCCTGACCTGCATATAGGTTTCTCAAGAGGCAGGTCAGGTGGTCTGGTATTCCCATCTCTTTCAGAATTTTCCACAGTTTATTGTGATCCACACAGTCAAAGGCCTTGGCATAGACAATAAAGCAGAAATAGATGTTTTTCTGGAACTCTCTTGCTTTTTTGATGATCCAGCGGATGTTGGCAATTTGATCTCTGGTTCCTCTGCCTTTTCTAAAACCAGCTTGAACATCAGGAAGTTCACGGTTCACGTATTGCTGAAGCCTGGCTTGCAGAATTTTGAGCATTACTTTAGTAGCTTGTGAGATGAGTGCAGTTGTGGGGTAGTTTGAGCATTCTTTGGCATTGCCTTTCTTTGGGATTGGAATGAAAACTGACCTTTTCCAGTCCTGTGGCCACTGATGAGTTTTCCAAATTTGCTGGCATATCGAGTGCAGCACTTTCACAGCATCATCTTTCAGGATTTGAAGTAGCTCAACTGGAATTCCATCACCTCCACTAACTTTGTTCCTGGTGATGCTTTCTAAGGCCCACTTGACTTCACATTCCAGGATGTCTGGCTCTAGGTGAGTGATCACACCATCGTGATTATCTGGGTCATGAAGATCTTTTTTGTACAGTTCTTCTGTGTATTCTTGCCACCTCTTCTTAATGTCTTCTGCTTCTGTTAGGTCCCTACCATTTCTGTCCTTTATTGAGCCCATCTTTGCATGAAATGTTCCCTTGGTATCTCTAATTTTCTTGAAGAGATCTCTAGTCTTTCCCATTCTATTGTTTTCCTCTCTTTCTTTGCATTGATGGCTAAGGAAGGCTTTCCTATCTCCTCTTGCTATTCTTTGGAACTCTGCATTCAAATGGGTATATCTTTCCTTTACTCCTTTGCTTTTCGTTTCTCTTCTTTTCACAGCTATTTGTAAGTGGAGCAGAAAAACCTCGCTGAAGAAAATAATGATGGTGAAGATGAATGAGAAAGTGAATTTAAAATTGAGAGTGATGGTGTGGCATTCCTGATCCATATGGTACAGTAGACATGGAAGATGTGAATTTGATTTCCATTTTCACCATTTATTAGCAATGTGACTCTGAACCAGTTACAAGTCCCTTGAACTTTCTCATGTATAAAATGTAACCATTAAGACTTGTATCACCAGTTTGTTCAAATGAGATAATGTGTGCAAGAGCTCCTCAGAGCTATAACTTTCTGTGTCATCATTACTTTTATTGTCCTTACCATTAAAAAGGAAATAGTTTCAATCACCCCACAATCACATAGTACCTCTTCTAAATATTAAGGAGTCTACAACAACTGGGGGTATTTAATTTCTGCTATGAATGATAGTTCTCCAAATTTTATCAGGTTCAAATAATCTTAAATTTCAAAAAGAATTTCAAAGCTTTACTGTATTATTTCATGAAATAGACTATTTGTAAAATGTTTTAATTATAATCCATGAAGTAGTTTTAGTTCCTATTGTATTTGTCTAGTTCAGTACTTAGTTTCATGCTGACTGCTTTTTTTGGTTAAATTTTAGTTTTTCCAAAATGGAGTCTATAAATTTCCCTTGTAAAAAAATTAATTGTGTGGGGGTCATAAAATTCTAGCATTCTAATGTGCACAGATAGTCTAATTCTATGACTCCCTTGGGCAACTCTATTGTTTTTCTGTCATTTAAAATGCATGCTTACTTATGCAGAAATTTGTTAATGGTTCATTGAAATGGATTTTAATATATAGACTGTAGCATCAGTTCTTCACTTCTTTGATAAAAGAGTATGATGAAAATCCAACATGAAAACAGCAGAATCTACCAGTGATTAGTAAGAATAAAGTAATACACATTGTAAATATAATTAAATTCATGACAGAAACAAAATTGTTAAACTTTAAATCCAAGTACATAAAAAGATAATTAGCTGTACTGATACCTTCAGATATCAAGTTAAAACTTGGAAACATAAAGATAAAATTAAATAAATAAAAATAATAGTTTTTCTTTTTTTCTTTCTTTTTTAAATTAAGGCAAGCATCTACTGATCTCACCGTAGATCTCTTTTCTTTCACCATCTGAACCATTTTTATTTTTAGAATTTATTTTTATTTTTAGTTGTAGAAACTACATCTACAATTTTGTGTGACTTAAGGAAGGAGGAAAAGATGATATGGCATAAATCAGGCAAAATGATTTTAGTTTTTGATTGCTCTTTTGTCCTCTGTCTTTAATGTTCTAGATCAGGGGTCCCCAACCTCCAGGATCTAATGTCTGATGATCTGAGGTGGAGCTTATGTAATAATAATAGAAATAAAGTGCATAATAAGTGAAATACACCTGAATCATCCCAAAACCACCCCTCTTCAGTTTATGGAAAAATGTCTTCTTGGAGACCACCAGTCCCTGGTGACAAAATGGTGTGGGACTGCTGATCTAGATTAACTCATTTACTTCATTCAACACTTTTTTTTCAGTGTATAGCTCAAGTAAGATGTAAGTTAAATGTTCATATAACCAATTATATTCCATCCAATTGGATATAATCTGTGAAATCTTCAAAAATATTTGACAAAAGCAAAATGTTATTGCAGCAAATTATTTTCTCAGTTTTATTTAGATATAATTAACATATAGATTATATAAGTTTAAGGTATATAGCATAATGTCTTGATATACATATATTATGAAATGCTTTCCACAACAAGTTTAGTTAGAATCCATTACCTCCTAGATATAGAAAAAATATTTTTTTCTTGTGATTAGAACTTTTAGGATTTACTCTCTTAGCATCTTTCAAATACATTTTACAGCTATGTTATTATATTTATCATGTTGTACATTATATCTCCAGCACTTATTTATCTTATAACAGGAAGTTTGTACCTTTGATCACCTTCCTCAAATTCTCCCATTCAACACCTTGATCTATTTTTCTGTCTTTCATGGGGGCTAACTTGCAAATACTGTATGAAAAAATCTGATATAACAATATAGTAAATTGAAGTTCAGAACACTTAATAGACCAAACTATTAATTATGAATCTGTAATAAAGTAGCAAGTCATCATAACAAGATATGTGTGCATGTATATTTGTGTCGAATAAGCGTAGCTGCAAAAATTTGAATAAATATAATATTGGGGGACTATTAATGCATGGCTGGATGGCATCACTGACTCAATGGACGTGAGTCTGAGTGAACTCCAGGAGTTGGTGATGGACAGGGAAGCCTGGCGTGCTGCAATTCATGGGGTCACAAAGAGTCGGACACAACTGAGCGACTGATCTGATCTGATCTGATCTGATTAATGCATGCATGTCATGGAGGTAGTTGGCAGCCCCAAGAAGAATGTGTTACTTTCCTCCAACAGGAAAGAGGAGGCAGCTGCATTAAGGTTCTAAGAATTAAGGGATGTTTGTTGGCAACAGTTATTCAGTCCATTGTGATTTTAAGATTAGTAATTCCTCTCCCCATTTCCAAAACAAAATTTTAAATTTCTTCCTTTGTTATAAAAAATTAGAAGAATATTTACACAAACTGCAATATGTTGCATTTATATCCTTAGAATGTGTGAAAATCTGGATTATTAGAATTCTTAAATTCATCACTTGGAATTTTAATTTGCAATATAATGTCTGTTTCCCTATGAATTATGACTGGGGAATTCTATATTCAGCTGATAGTTCAACTGATTTTTGTTTTGTTTTTCTTTTTGTGAATTTTTTTCAGTTGATCTTTCCTAAGAATTTTTTATAAAACTAATGTAACTAGGGACCCATAAGTGGGACAGCTGAACAGAGGAGAGATGGCAGGTGTTGTTTAGTGATGTTTGCCCTAGATGAAGTAATTACGTTTCACAACTCTGCTTTTTTAATGCTAAAGAAAAGAATCGGAGAATTAGTCAGCTGTGCTGGCTTAATGACATGAAAGCATTGAAATGAACAAAGGCTTAGCATATTGGTCAGCTCTCTAGAAGAACTTGAATTACTGGTTCTCAAAATTTATTATACATCAGAATTATCTTGGAGTGTTTGTTGGAAATTCCTCTGCCTGGAGCCAAAGATTCTGATTGAAGAGATACAGGATAGGGTCCTGAAGTATGTTTTTTCAAATAAAGTTTTGCTGATCCAACTGATACCCAGGCCTCACTTTGCCCTGGAAAGACCTTCCTTTATCTGGGCCTCCCAGGGAATGTGGACTGCTTTCCAGGGAATGAGGACCCCAGGGCCTGTGAGGTTTCTAGCAAAAGAGCCCTGGGAAGTATACTTCCAAGCTCCCCAAATGAAAGGAGAGTATCAGTTGTTATTGTCAGAGTGGGATAGCCCCAGGTGCCTGGGTAAGGTGTTATGGTGCTGAAGACAGGATAGGGTTTTCACAGGCAAAGATAGAGAGAAAGGACATTCTAGGAAGAAGCAAAAGTTTGAACAAAAACACAGTATAGATGTTCAGAGTATAGGATTTGGAATCAGGCTCAATTGGGTTCATACCCCAGCTCTGACAGCCATAAGAGTTGTATCCATGGCCCTAACTGTTTTTCATATCTCTGCCAACCCCCTTTTTTCATATCTTATATGTTTATGCTTATATTACTGTAAGATACAGACATTCTCATAACTGCACATGCTCAATTCAGATTTTATCTGTATTCCCTCAAAGAGCTTTACCACTGTTTCTGTGTTATCGTCTATGTTTTTGCCCAGGGTGGCCATTTTATTTCACTTTTATCTTAAGATTAAATTGTCATCAGTCTCCTCTCCAAGCATAGATGCTTTGTGGTTATTTAGTTATTAGTGGGATTTTCAGCTCAGGTTTCCAAATTTCAGTGTGCGAGGGCTTTCTCTGGTTGTGGTGAGTGGGGGCTAGTCTTTATTGTGGTGCATGGGCTTTTTGTTGTGGTGGCTTCTCTTATTGCAAAGCACAGGCTCTAGGACATGGGCTTCAATAGTTGTAGCATGTGGACTTGGTAGTTGCAGCTCACGAGCTCTAGAGCACGGGCTCAATAGTTGTGGCACCCAGGCTTAGTTGCTCCGCACCATGTAGAATCTTCCCAGACCAAGAATTGAACCCGTGTCTCCTGCATTGACAGATGGATTCCTATCTGCTGTTCCACCAGACAAGTCCAGCACCTCTTGAATTAAAGAAATATGTGCCTTTTACCTGGAAAGTCAGGGTCAGAAAACACTTTCCCATAGTTTCAAATCTAATTAGGGTAGAAGGCTTTAAGAGGTATAAACTGAATATGAAAAGGAGAGGCAAAATTTATAGATCTGGTTATTGTCCAGTTTTTAGAGAGAAACAAGTGAGAGGCAGGCCTGGCCTTGGGCTTTGACAAAGAATGGCTAAGATGAAAAATGCTACAGAGTACAAGTAGTATGAATTCGTGTCTAGATGACATATCTCCATCTTTTCTGGTTCATCATTCAGCTTCCTGTGTGATATTCTGTATACATCAGAAAGGGTAGAGTAAAATAGATACAGAATTGCATACCTAAAAATATCACCCAAATGCAGCCTTATTATTGCACGATCAACACACATTTTCCTTTACAAAGATAGTTTGTGTTTGTTTTGTATCTGGTTTGCACTTGTTGGCATACTGCTTCGAAATTTTCTTCAGTTTTCTTTTTCTCTTGGACTGCATCTTCTTTCCTCAATTGGGCTGTAAACTCCTCAAAGCCATGGGTTGTGCCTGTGATTTCTTTACTACCCTTCACATATTCAACACAGCAAGCTATGCACACACTGGAAACTTGAGATGTGCTTGAAAACTGCCTCGGTACAATAGTGAAAGGCAGCTGCAAACTCTTCTGCATTTTGTTCAGCTGCCAAAATGTGGAGCCTAAGGCTAAATGACATGTTTTGTATTAATAAAGTTGCAGCCTTGTCAGCAAGTACTTCAAATGAAAACTGCCTCTCCCCATAACAGGATTGTCAGAGAGATTAATTTATGTTTTCCGATTGGCTCCTGACAGTAACTGAAGTATTGTAATTTCTGTCTGTACTAATGTTACTGAATTTATGGGAGCTTTTCACCTTACTATGTAGGTTCATAAAGCTATCTCATTTTAAGAAAATGCTTTTGCAGACAAAATGATAGAAAGTTATTTAGGGACTCTGTGATAACCACTTTATCCAAAAAGGGACTCAATTTTTTTCAGAACTGAAGGACAGATCTAGAACTGTGTGCAGGTCTTGTTTAAAAGACTTGGACTATCTAATTTCAGAGGATTTTCATCAGTTGTTCTCATTACATATAATAACTGTTGTTTCATATACCATATGAATTTGAAAATTTGATGAGACAGATGTATTAAAAGGAAAAAAAAAACCTTCCTTAAAGAAGAAAAGTTTTTACGTCCATATTAAGGTGCACTGAAAGACTCTTCCTAGAGGTAATAAGAAAGCCTATTATCTAAAATTATAAAGATAGTTCCCTTCTGGAAGTTTTAATTAAATGTATATTTTAGAGACAAATAAACTCAAACTCGGGCTTCACTGATAGCTCAGTTGATAAAGAACCCACCTGCAATGCAGGAGACCCCAGTTCAATTCCTGGGTCAGGAAGATCCGCTGGAGAAAGGATAGGCTACCCACTCTAGTATTCTTGGGCTTCCCTTGTGGCATAGCTGGTAAAGAATCTGCCTGCAATGTGGGAGCCTGGAGTTCAGTTCTTGGGTTGGGAAGATTCCCTAGAGAAGGGAAAGGCTACCCACTCCACTATTCTGGCCTGGAGAATTCCGTGGACTGTATAGTCCATGGGGTCAAGTTTTGGTAGTAAGAGTAAGAAAGAAGACCTAACAAGTGTGCTAATTTGATTCTCTCCTGAGTAAAAATTGTTTTGGTAGAATTCTAATCCTGGAAATGTTGCTAAGATAATTGAAAGACAGTGTTACATAGAGAAATGCATAATATTCACATGCAGCAAAAGCTTTTCAAGACCCTCTCATCAGTAGCAAATGAACTCAGAGTTGGTTACTCAGATGTACATATGAATTAGGATCCAAACAGTCACTGTCTTGTCTCTATACATCAAATGACAAATCAGGGGAACTATATCAAAGGATGGATGTACAACTTTAACATCTTGACCATTGAATTGATGCTTTTTCCAGGTCAAAGTGAATTGCAAATCTGTGAACAATCTCTAGGACTACTGAACCCTAACTACCTAATCCTGAGCCTGAAGGTATTTATAAAATGGGTTGACATTATGCTCTCCACCTAATGAGCCTACTTGTCAAGGATTTTCCAATATAGTCTTTGGCTTTTTCCATACATGCAATCAACATAGGCCATGGGTGAGGAAATACAGTCACTCTGCTGCTGTTGCTGCTGCTGCTGCTGCTAAGTTGCTTCAGTCGTGTCTGACTCTGTGCAACCCCAGAGACAGCAGCCCACCAGGCTCCCCTGTCCCTGGGATTCTCCAGGCAAGAACACAGTCACTCTACCTATGTTATAAATGTCATTTACTTTCTTACATGGGAATTTTTCACTGAATATGACAATAAATGTAGCAATAACCACACAGCAGCAGAAACAACATGAAAGCAATAATGACTAATATTAATATTTGTTAAGCTTTTACTGTGTATTCAATTTACCATGCCAAGCAATTAGTATGCATTAACTTAATAATTTCATGTAATACTCTTAATGCTATTTTGTGTCCCATTACTATCATATAATAACTTTAAAAGCCCCATGGTAAATTGTTATTATTATCTCAAAAGATGAGAAAGTTCCTAGGCATAAAATGTTCAGCTATTAATGTTAGCTCCAGAAAATAAGGGTCAGATCAAACAGGCATTGGCTCAGTGGGCCATAGAGCACCTTACTTTTCTGAATTTTGTTGAGTAGAAGAACATTCAGTGACTTGACATCATGGATATTACCCCAGCTACTTTCATAGTGATTGTCCCTTTACCAGTTATTGATGTATAGATTGGTGTATTATGTCTAAAATTTATTAAAAATCTCTGCAGCGTATTTACTATTATTATATAATTATCCTATATATGATTGAATTTCACAAAGTGTTCATAAGTTTCCTTTCCTGTAGAGAATTTGAGGGAATGAGCAGTGAAGAACAAAGCTCTGCTAATTAGCTCAGGGCCTGTGTGTCTGATGGGGGCCCTATCTCAACAATACACAGAAAGAAACTGGCAAGATTTTGACAAATGCAACCTAACAACCAACATGCAAAAAGAAGCACTTCAATGAAATGTGGATTTAGAATACTCTAAATCAGGAATGTTTGCAAGACCATTGACTATAAGTCTCCCCCTCTCCCTATCTCTCTCTCTCTCTCTCTCTCTCTCTATATATATATATATATATATACACACACATATGTAATATATATTTATAAAGATATATGTATCTATATATTGACATTTAAACTAGCCACACTGACCAAAGTAAAGAGACAGTTTGAAAGATTCAGTTAGTAAAGAGCCAAAGAAAATGAACACAAACTCCTCTTGCTTTAATTCAGTGTTGTTAGAAAGCAATGCATAAAGATAAAACTCCATATGACAACATGTTAGATCATAGAACATCAGGCAAATATGCACATATATATATATATATATATGATAATTCGGTGTTAATAACTTTACATTTACCTTTTATACCAATTTCTTTATAATTTAAAAATATGCTCAAGAAAAATACAGCGCAAATCCTATACACCAAGATACGGGAAACATTTAACCCCACTATTTTAAAACAAATATAAAACATAAATTCTAGAACTAAAAAAGTGGAAAACAAAATTTTAGACAAAAAATAAAATGAATAAATTAATTATATGAGAAAATAAAGCTGAATGAATTATTTTGGTAATGTTGAATGTTTTTAATATTTTCATTATATTTTATTATTTAATTTTGTTTTATTTTACTTTATTTCAGTAAGAACACTTAACATGAGATCTACCCTCAAAAAACTTTTAAGTACACAATAAAATATTGTTAACTATAAGCCTAGTGTAGTACCTATAGAACTTACTCATTTTTAAAATTAATTTTTATTGGAGTATAGCTACTTTACAATGTGTTCATTCCTTCTGTATAGCATGGTGAATCAGTTATGCATATACATATATTGTTGTTATTTAGTCTCTAAGTCGTATCTGGCTCTTGCAACCCCGTGGACTATAGCCCACCAGGCTTCTCTGTCCATGGGATTTCCCAGACAAGAATACTGGAGTGGGTTGCCATTTCCTTGTCCAGGGGATCTTTCCAACCCAGGGACTGAATGTATGTCTCTTTCATTAGCAGGTGAATTCTTTGCCACGGAGCTACCAGGAAAGCACAGATACACATATCCCCTCTTTTGTAGATTTCCTTCCCATTTAGGTCACCACAGAGCATTACATAGAATTTCCTGTGCTATACAGCAGGCTCTCATTAGTTATTTATTTTATACATAGTAGTGTATATATGTCAGTCCCAATCTCCTAATTCTTCCCACACCCCCACCTTGGTATCCATAAATTTGTTCTCTACATCCATGTCTCTGTTTCTGCTTTGCAAATAAGTTCATCTGTAGCATTTTTCTAAATTTCACATACAAGCAATATTATAGAATATTTGTTTTTCTTTTTCTGATTCACTCTGTGTGACAGTCTCTAAGTCCATCAATGTTTCTACAAATGACACAATTTCGTTCCTTTTTATGGCTGAGCAATATTCCATTGTATATATGTACCACATCTTTATCCATTCCTTTGTTGATGGACATTTAGGTTGCTTCTATGTCCTAGCTATTGTAATAATGCTGAAATGAACATTGGGGTTACATGCATCTTTTTGAATTATGGTTTTCTCCAGGTATATGCCCAGTAGTAGGATTTCTGGGTCATATGGTAGTTCTGTTTTTAGCTTTTTGAGGAACTTCTGTAATATTTTCCATAATGGCTCTACCAATTTACATTCCCACCAACAGTGTAGGAGGGTTACCTTTTCTCTACATCCTCTCCATCATTTATTGTTTTGTGCATTTTTTGATGATGGCCATTCTGGCTCAGCTGGTAAAGAACCTGCCTGCCAATGCAAGATACATAGGTTCAGTCCCTGGGTCAGGAAGTTCACCTGTAGAAGGAAATGGCAACCTGCTCCAGTATTCTTCCCTGGAAAATTCCAGATACAGAGGAGCCTGGTGGGCTACAGTCCATGGGGTGACAAAGAGTCAGAATGACTGAGCATGCACACACATGCACAGGCACACATTCTGACCAATGACTATCTCATTCTAATCTTGATTTTCACTTCTGTAATAATGAGCTATATTGAGCATCTTTTCATGTGTTTGTTAACCATCTATACGTCTTTTTGGAGAAATGTCTATTTAGGCTTTTCCAACAATTTTTGATTGGATTATTTATTTTTTTATATTAAGCTACATGAGCTGTTTGTATATTTTGGAGATTAATCCCTTGTCAGTTGCTTCATTTGCAAATATATTCTCCTATTCTGAGGACTGTCTTTTTGTTTATGATTTCCTTTGCTGTGCAAAGTAGTAAAAGTGAAAGTCACTCAGTCATGTCCAATGCTCTGTGACCCCCATGGACTATATAGTCTATGGAATTCTCCAGGCCAGAATACCAGAGTAGGTAGCTGTTCCCTCCTCCAGGGTCTCTTCCCAACCCAGGGATAGAATCCATGTCTCCCACATTGCAGGAGGATTCTTTTGTGGCTCAATCAGTAAAGAATCTGCCTGCAATGAAGGAGACTTCCTTCAGCACAGGAGATCTCGGTTCCATCCCTGGGTCTGGAAGATACCCTGGAGAAGGAAATGGCAACCCACTCCAATATTCTTCCCCAGAAAACCCCATGGACAGAGGAACCTGGTGGTCTACAGTCCGTGGGGTCAAAAGAATCTGATATGACTTAGTAATAAAACCACAACCACCACTATCATAGTAACAATATTAAGTTTTAGGGCTTCCCTAGTGGCTCAGATGGTAAAGCATCTGCCTGCGATGCAGGAGACCTGGGATCGATCTCTGGATTGGGAAGATCCCCTAGAGAAGGGAAAGGCTATCCACTCCAATATTCCTGCCTGGAGAATTCCAAGGACAGAGGAACCTGGAAGACAATAGTCCATGGGGTCACAACGAGTTGGACACAGCTGAGCAACTTTCACACACTCACTCACTTAATTAATATAATTTTGGGCTTTCCTGTTGGCTCAGCTGGTAAAGAATCCACCTGCAATGTGGGAGACCTGGGTTTGATGCCTAGGTTGGGAAGATTCCCTGGAGAAGGGGACAGCTACCCACTCCGGTATTCTGGCCTGGAAAATTCCATAGACTGTATAGTCCATGGGATCACAAAGAGTCAGACACGACTGAATGACTTTCACTTTCACTTGCTGTGCAAAAGCTTTTCAGTTTAATTCAGTCCCATTTGATTATTTTTAGTTTTCATTGATCAGGGAGGTGGGTCAAAATAGATTTATGTCAATGAGAGTTCTACCTATGTTTTCCTCTAAGAGTCCAGCCTTACATTTTGGTCTTTGATCCATTTTGAGTTAATTTTTGTGTATGGTGTTAGGGAGTATTCTAATTTCATTATTTTACATATAGCTGTCCAGTTTTTCCAGGAACACTTATTGAAGAGGCTGTCTTTTCACCATCATATATCATTGCTTCCTTTGTCATAGATTAATTGACCATAGGCAAGGCTATGGTTTTTCCAGTGGTCATGTATGGATGTGAGAGTTGGACTGTGAAGAAGGCTGGGTGCCAAAGAATTGATGCTTTTGAACTGTGGTGTTGGAGAAGACTCTTGAGAGTCCCTTGGACTGCAAGGAGATCCAACCAGTCCATTCTGAAGGACATCAGCCCTGGGATTTCTTTGGAAGGAATGATGCTAAAGCTGAAACTCCAGTACTTGGGCCACCTCATGCGAAGAGTTGACTCATTGGAAAAGACTCTGATGCTGGAAAGGATTGGGGGCAGGAGGAGAAGGGGACAACAGAGGATGAGATGGCTGGATGGCATCACTGACTCGATGGACGTGCGTCTGAGTGAACTCCGGGAGTTGGTGATGGACAGGGAGGCCTGGCGTGCTGTGATTCATGGGGTCACAAAGAGTCGGACATGACTGAGTGACTGAACTGAACTGAACTGAACCAATGTGGGTTTATCTCGGGGTTTTCTATCCTGTTCCATTGATTTATCTTTCTGTTTTGGCACAAGACTGTATTGAATCCATCTTATTTGGAGTTTAACTGATTAACAATGTTATGATAGTTTAAGCTGGACAGCAAAGGGACTCAGCCATACGTACATGTATCCATTCTCTCCCAAAACTCTTATTCCATCGAGGCTAACACTGTATCTTAATTTAGGTAATAAATGTTAAAGAGTAAGGAAAACTACAAGCTCTTCAATACAGGGGCAATAGCTTATATTCCATGGATTAATTTACTATTCCTTTATTCATCCATATTCACTATTACTTTTCCTCTGCATCCCTCCTAAACTTCCACACTCAACTTTGAAACCTCCACTCAATAATTTAGTTGCCAAGACTGCTGCCAAATTGTGATTTTATTGATTTTTTGGTCAATATTCATTTATTTCACAAAGACTTATTTAGCAAATCTGTGTGCAAAATATAGCACTAGGTCCTGGAGACAGAACATTGAACAAAACTAGGTAACATTCTTTACTCACTTAGAGCTGACCCTCTATTTAGGCATAAGAAAGTGAAAGAAAGAAGTCCATTTAGGCATACAGGTATTAGTTAAAAAAATTTTAAATGCTTAATGAAATACATATTATCAAATGTAGGCATTCATAAACATTCCTTCTCCCAATACAGGCAAAAATTTTAAAATGCATCACTTGTTTTGTAAGTAGAGTATTAAGAAAAAAAGCACTTAGAATAGAATAAGAACCACAGTCCATGGGCTCATAAGGAATTGTATACCACTCCAGTAAGTTATATATTGGTGACAAACTGATTATGCAGAGCTGCACATACTATGGGGGAGAAAGATTAAGAGACCAAGAGGTTTTACGTAGAATGACATGACTATAAAGAAAATTCTATAGGTTTAGAAAACCAGGATCATCCTAGGAATTTATAGGTGCTAAAGATTATGGGAAGGTAATAGAGTTTAATTAGAGTTGTTCTGGACAGAATATGTCCAGAACATATGATTCCTCTCTTACCCTAAATTTTGGGAGTAATAAAGATTAGAAATCTTTACTGGATAGTGTTTATATTAGTCACCACTGGTCCATACACTCAGGTTATGAAATACACTGTAGAGTAAAATTGCAGCATACTATGAAAGTGTAAAACAGTGACAACAACAAAGCTAATCCTAGAGCCCAGGGAAGGCATCCCTGAAGAAGAAATTTTAAACTGAAATATGAAGTATGATTAGAAATCACACAAGTAAATGTTAGAATCTGTGAAGGATAGGTTCTAAGAAGGATGGCATGCAGAAAGGTCTGGTGTTGAGATAGATCATGGTGTATGATAAAAGCTTCAAAAGAATAGTATGCTTGAGACAAAGACATGTCACATAGTATCTCATGAGTCCTGTATTAAAAACTAAGGTTGTAATGCTAAGATCAATTGCAAACTACAAACTATTTGAGAATAATAAATAGACATTTGCAATGATTTGAATATGTCTACAGAATAAGTCAGCTTCTGAGTACTTATAAAGGCTGTTGTGTTGACAGAATTCTAGTGGTCCATGAAATTTGCCATGGAATTTTTGCCTTTATCATCACATACTCATCACTATGCAAGGCAATATAATGATGTGTGTGAAACAAGTAGCATAATACTTAAGTGAGAGGTGAGAGATTATTTCAGGTTAACATAGTAAGGGGAAGCCTCACAGAACAGGCGGAATTTGAAATAGTGTTTCAAAGAAGCATATAATTCTGATAAGCATTGCAGGGACAGTGATTGACATAATGCAGGACCGTATTTTCTCTGAGGATAACGGGATGAAAACAAGATAAATATGAGAAAATGAGGGGCATTTTGAGCCCTGTGAGATGAATACTTTGGCATCATTGAGGTGAGTTATAAGCCTCCATAAGTGATCACAAGATCCTGAGCTTACTGTGACAGTGGTAAAGGTATAACATGGGGATTCATAAAACACATTCATAAATACCAAAAAAGAAATATTGCTGGCTTTGTTACACTTAGTCTGCATGTAGTCCTCACTTTCATATACTCAACACTGACACTCTAAAATGTCTTTCCTTTGCCTAATTTGGACTTGTGTATCAGTTGACAAATAATAATTATGAATTGTCACATGCTGGTGCTACCTGCCAGCCAGTAATTTAGTTTAGGTGACATCTTCATCTATGTCTATACAGTTGCACCTGTTGATACAAGTGTTGACTATTTAGATACATTTTAATTTCATTTTATGACAAATGAGAGAGAATATGAATAAAAGAGAAAGTTCTGACACTTATAATAGGAGCACAGTTCTCATGAATTAATTCAAACAAAATGAAGATGAAAATCTAGTGGAATGAATTCTGTCTAGACTTGTTGGATTTAAGCTTGCACTAAATTATGAAAAAAAGAATTTTATAAATCACAACATCACAAAAATATATCAACTAAATGTATATCTAAATAAATTGTATTTTAGGATTTTAATTTGTCTTTAAGAGCAGAAGGCCTTATGTAGTACAAAATTCTAATTTTGGCTTGTGACATATTTGGCTTGATATGTTTGCTCTGGTATGCATTATAGTAACAGAGAAGGCAATGGCAACCCACTCCAGTACTCTTGCCTGGAAAATCCCATGGATGGAGGAGCCTGGTAGGCTGCAGTCCATGGGGTCACTAAGAGTCAGACACAACTGAGCGAGTTCACTTTCACTTTTCACTTTCATGCATTGGAGAAGGCAATGGCAACCCACTCAAGTACTCTTGCCTGGAAAATCCCAGGGATGGCGGAGCCTGGTGGGCTGCCCTCTATGAGGTCACACAGAGTCAGACATGACTGAAGCAACTTAGCAGCTGCAGAAGCAGCATTACAGTAAAGGGCTGACTGTAGGAAATTTATGAAGGTGCAGGCACATCTCGGTGGTATTGTGGGTTCTGTTCCAGACCATCACAATAAAGCAAGTTACGCAATTTTTTTGGTTTCCCAATGCATATACAAGTTATTTTTTACACTGTACTATAGTCCATTAGGAGAAGGCAATGTCAGCCCACTCCAGTAGTCTTGCCTGGAAAATCCCATGGAGGGAGGAACCTGGTAGGCTGCAGTCCATGGGGTCGCTAAGAGTCAGACACGACTGAGCGATTTCACTTTTACTTTTCACTGTCATGCATTGGAGAAGGAAATGGCAACCCACTCCAATGTTCTTGCCTGGAGAATCCCAGGGACAGTGGAGCCTGGTGGGCTGCCGTCTATGGGGTCGCACAGAGTTGGACACAACTGAAGCGACTTAGCAGCATAGTCCATTAATTGTGCAATAGCCTACATCTAAAAAATTTACATGCCTTATGAAAATACTTTATTGTTAAATATGCTAACCATCATCTGAGCCTTCAATAAGCCAATAATCTTTTTTTTTTTTCTTTCTGTTAAAGGGTCTGAAATTTTGGAAGAATTACCAAAACATGACACAGAGACACAAAGTGAGCAAATGCTGTTGGGAAAATGGTGTCAATAAACATGCCTTTAATTACCACAAACCTGCAATTTATAAAAAAGCAAAACAAAGCAAAAAACCATCAATATTTACAATGCACAATAAACTGAAGTAAAATGAAATATGCCTATTAACAAGGTTTTTTTTTGACATATGAGAAAATTTGTTTTTAGAAATGTAGTTTTAAGTGTTGGTGAACATCAAGGTAGAAATATCTATAAAGCACTTAATAAAAGTAGAACTGAAGCTCAGATTGGATTTAAATGTTTGTTACTTATATGGCCAGAGGTATATGGATCATGAGAGTGGAATTCAAATACCTAATGGATTAATAGATCCAAGAATATTGCGTAGACATTTCTCTTTCAATACTTACATAAATAAATGAGACAAGCAAGGTTTTGGATTTCTGAGTAGTTTAGAACTTGAACTAAGTTCTCTAAAAGAAAATAGGAACCATATTGCTATAAAATAGGCATTAAAAAGTCTCAATCCACTAGCCTAGGGACTTAGTAAGAAAGTTGGCCTTCTTGAAAGTGTTATTTAAAAAAATCACCAGCAAGGAATTATAACCCCAAGCCAGTGCTACACATGGAAAAATATACAATTCATACTGTACAAGAAGAATGAAAACCAATAAAGTAATATAAAGGTGGCCTCAAAAACATTGAGACCTCTATAGGCTCAATGGAAGTAAATATGAAACTGCTTGAAGCAAATCTGCACTGTCCAGGGCATACAAAAATCCCATAAAAAACAGTTATTCAGAAAATGAGGTTACAATTAAAATTGCATATTACACATGGAGACAAATCACTGAGAGAGAGTAAGAAAATAAAAATAAACATAAAAAGTAACACATTGTGAACCATACATAATAAAAAAGATTGAAATAGTCTTTCAAGTAAGTATTTTAAAAATAATCAAGAGTTAAAGGAAAATAGCAATATCAGAACATGAAAGCAAAAATAACAACCATGTAGAAATTCTTGAAATAAAAATACAGGCATAAATAATGTGAGGAAGATAGGAAAGTAGATTAGACATAGTTGAAAAAGAGCTTATTGAAATAGAGTATAGATCTAAGGAGCTTAGCCAGATTGCAGCACAGAGCATCAAATAAATAGAAGAAATAAGAGAGAAATCCATTCAATGTGGATGACAATATTCAAAAAGATCAAGTCAAGAAATATCTAACCAGAGTTCCCGAAGAGAGAATAAAGATGAGAAAGAGACAACTTTCCAAAAATAGTTGCTTGAGAATTTCCCAGAACTGAGGAAAGACAAAACTGCTTAACCTTAAGGACTGCTGCTGCTGCTGCTGCTAAGTCGCTTCAGTCGTGTCCAACTCTGCGCGACCCCGTAGAAGGCAGCCCACCAGGCTCCCCCATCCCTGGGATTCTCCAGGCAAGAACACTGGAGTGGGTTGCCATTTCCTTCTCCAATGCATGAAAGTGAAAAGTGAAAGTGAAGTCGCTCAGTCATGTCTGACCCTCAGCGACCCCATGGACTGCAGCCTACCAGGTTCCTCCATCCATGGGATTTTCCAGGCAAGAGTACTGGAGTGGGGTGCCATTGCCTTCTCCGTTAAGGACTGCAGTAAGTACTAAATAAAATCCCAGATAAACTTACATCTAGACTCAAGTGGTAAAAATGAGAAGTATCAAAGTCAAATCTTAATGCTTACCAGAGGAAAAAAACACTTATTTCCAATGGAACTCTAATCAGACTCATGTAAGACTTCTCATCAACAGCAATGCATGTCAGAAGAAAATGGAATGTTTTCAGAGACCTGATAGAACATAATTCCTTGGAGACTTCCCTGGTCATCCAGTGGCCAAGACTCTGCTCCCAGTGCAAGGTGTCTGAGTTTGACCCCTGGTCAGTGATCTAGACCCACATTCCAAAACTAACAGTTTGCATGCCACAACTAACAATCCCACATGCTGCAACAAAGATGGAAGATCCCTTGGGCTGCAAGTAAGACCTGGCACAGCCAAATAAATACATAAATAAATATTTTAAAGTGATAATCAATAATAATGATGATAGGTGGAGAGTTTAAAAGCAACATACATTTAAAATGCTGGACAACAATAGTTTGAAAACTTGCAAGAGATGTTTGATTCAGTGTATACTAAGATCTTTGTGGGAAAAAGGATATAGATACTGATTCATTATAGTGTTTTTAGTTAAGCACATACGTTAAAATGAAAAGGACACCACTAACATAATAGAAATACAAATTTCAGACAAGTAAAGGAAAGAAAAAATGTATGAAACTATGATAAAAACTTGATCAATTCATATGGCAGGAAATACAGTAGAGATGAATCTAATTACATAATAATCACAAGTAAAATTATTAAATAATCTAGTAAAAGACTGGTAGAAATACAATCCAGATATGTGTAATGATGATAGACTGCCAAAATATGAAAAAAAAAATGATAGTGCTAATAGTATTAACCAGTAGCAGACCAATGCATAGGATGGAATACTATACAATTTTTAAAATAAATCAACAACTTATCATCTATATATCAATCAACTATGTATCCATTTAACCTGTTCAGATAGCAATAACATGATTATTTTTAAAAACATAGAATTATGTTGTAATATTATATCATTTATATATGATATTTATAATATAAATGATATAATAGTCAATTATATCAGTTTATAATATCATGATATAATATAGAACTTCAAAGAATTTTATATTATTTATGAAAATGCACATACATATGTGGTAATTTATAAAAACATGGATTGAGGAAGATTACAATGGGAATATCGACTGTAACAATAAGGTTTCCTTTCTTCTTTAAAATATCAAAAGAAAACACAGCAAATGAAGATGATATTATCATATCAATATTTATTCAGTATTTAGTATTCCTCAGGTATTTCATAAGTAAGTTATTTGATCTTGCTCTATGAGGTTGATGTTTTAAATTCTGTATATTGGATACTTGGGTATTATATTATACTCTATAATTTTTAGGCTTTAAATATTTAATAATGTTAACAATAACAAAATAAAATGTTCATGGTGGTTAGACATTCACTGGTAATGGAGTAATTTCAGTAAACAGAAATGAAGCCAAAGGAAATTATGGTAAATTATAACAGGAGACTTAACTTACTTTAAAAGTTTTATGGGGCAGTCTCTCCTCCTCCCCATGTACAATATAGATTTATAAGTAAAGAGCACACTTTCTAAGCATAAAGGATGTGTTGATTTTATTTTTATCTTCCCATGACACTCAGTAATGGGCTCTAAGTCAAACTAGTCTCAATAGATGTTGATTAAATACAAAGAAGAGGCAGATGATATATTTTAAGCTCTATGCAAGCAAATTAGTGGCTATTTTTAGAAATTTGCTCTTTGAAAAGTCAATTTATTTAATTTTTTTCTTATTTTAACATATGATGTGCATATGAAGAATCCAGTGCATTCTTCATTTCATTTCTGGAGACAGTTCTGCAGATTCACTTGCAGTAAAATGTTAGCATTAAGGTATTTCTCAAGAAGCATACTTATATTTATGCTTGATATAAATACAGTGAATTTGCATATGCATTTACACTCTGCCTGGATGGCTTGGGGGTCCCACATGCTAGAGATACAACTACAGCATAAGAGGATAAAAATTGTCCTCAAAGCATTTTTATTAAACACTTACTTTATTCAGGGCACCTTACCATGTGCATATTAATATGTGCTTTACCAGATTGTGCTCATCAGTTAAAACTTGGCCTGATAGAATTTAAAATACTTCACCTTGTCAAGTTCAGCATATTGGTCTTCCTGCTATTTCTACATCACAAATAGTATTTTTGAACAGCTCAGTCAATAACCCTTACCACATTGGGAAGCCATGGAAAGAATACAGACATCAGCAGACCAGATTCTTCTGCACACTGTAATCTTGAGTAAGTTACTTCTAAGTTTCTGGTTTTCTTGTCTGAAAATGGAGGGCATTAAACCAGATCATCCTGAAGATTTTGTCCCTGAATCACCCTAGGATGATGATACTAAAAAATCTGAATCTGAATATTAAAATCTAATCTCATTATTTAAAATGGAACAAAAATTTATTTGAAAATGTGTTAAAGATTGCATTTAAAAAGGCAACCACTGTTCTTAAGAAGTAAAAGTAGAGAAGTTAGGCTTCTGGGACTCTTAATTTTGAGAATTTGCATTTCATATAACCCTAATAAAATGTATCTGAATATTACTATGATAAATTTCAGATTCTGGATAGCATGATGGGATGCTGAAGATTGTGTTGTGTGTATAGAATCTACTGGGCTGAATAAATAATTTGATTAATAATGAATATGTAATAGCAGCACCTGCACTATTTCAAGCATCAATCAATGATTTGATTAATGACTGTTGGAGGGATAAGAAGCAAAGTTTATTTTTAAAAGAATTCTAAGAAAGATGCCTGAAGGTGGCATAATGATTGCACTCAAGTATCTGTTTTTGCCCTGATACAAATAAGATGTGACTATATGATCCAGTGAACCAAATATATTGACAGTTATTAGAAAATATGAGCATATCTCTCTTGCTTTCTTAGAGATTTATTCTGCTGTGGAGTTCCCCATCTGTGCTTTCTGTGAAAGTAATAATCACCTTTCATGTGTGGAGGCTTTAAAGATAACAAATAAAATGGTTAATTTTACTTACACAAACAATAGAGACAGTAGGCACACATTCCTTATTTCACAGATGTAGGAATAAAAGCTTGGAGAGCTTAAATGCTCTGGTAAATGGCACAGCCCACATAAGAACCTAGGTCAGCCTGTCCCCACAGCCATGCATTAAATTGCTTCCTATTTAATTCTTATAAATTGCTTCTGTGGCCATCATGGCAGAACATCTTTCAGTGAAAGAGTTTTATGCACATCGACACCTTTAAGAGCAATGGCAATATCTCTCCTTTATATGATGACACTCTTTCCCCACTCCTTTTGGAAGAGAAGTGGTTATTTTATTTGACTCTTTCTTCTATCTTTTCTCTGGCTTGGCCTGCCCTCAGAAAAGGTACATTCTTGTTCTCTCTAGGTCATATGATAAACCTAGAGAGAATGACCCTGTCCCTGAAGTGAATGGATGGCAGTTACTCAAAGCTGTGAGTGGGTAGGCAAGTGTCAGTGATTTGGGTGGAGGCTATCAAGCAGTTATAACTGTAAGTTGCACCCTCCAATTTAATTGAATAGCTTTTAATTGACAAAAATATTGACATTTTGATCTGGTTTTCTCTTACTCCTGAATACATTTCTTAATTGATTCCAAATGCTACAGAAGATGAATAAGGTGCTGTTGTTTGGCCCACTAAAACACTAAGAGCCTTAATGATTAATTTTGCTGACTGTCTCTATTGTGAAGATAATAGTGGGCACTATGAAATGAATAAGAAATGTTCTTATAGTTTATGAGTAAGAAATATACCCAATTGTAGTATCAAGTATCTCTTATCCAAACAACTGAATTCCTCTTCCTGTTTATTATTTCATACAACCCCACAGAAAGTGCTCAAAAGTTCCAAGTAAATTTTCTTTTCAAATATAAGGCTTATGGATTGCTTGTGGCAGGACTTGACTATAGACCAAAGTTTTAACATTAACTGGAATTTACACAACAGCTCAAGGCAGATCTAGCAGGAGAAGATGAGAGGAATCCTAGAATAATGGGCAACTGTCATCAAAGAGGGCCAACAGGAGACTTCAAAAAAGTGTGGGTAATACCCGAAATAAGAACATTATGTAAGGATAATTTAATAACCATGAATCCAGGTAGGCAGTCCAGTAGTGGAACTCAGGATGGACTTGGATCAGTTGATATCCAACCTCAATAGGGCTTCAGCCTTTAGAATGTTAAAGCAGAGTAAGGTACACCTTGGTCTAGACTCCAAGTTAGGGACTTAGCATAAAATAAAGACAGGTCAAGTTTATAGGAGGAAGACTGTTGGTTAAAAGGAAAATAGGAAAATGTCAGTAAAAGTTACAAGGCTGGAGTGGCAAGTCTGATTGGTTTCTTGGTCACCAAACTATTCATTAAATGATGACTGTACTCCCTGGTAGCTCAGCTGGTAAAGAATCTGCCTGCGATGCAGGAGATCCCAGTTGAATTCCTGGGTCAGGAAGATCCCCTGGAGAAAGGATAGACTAGCCACTCCAGCATTCCTGGGCTTTCCTGGTAGCTTTACACCTGCAATGTGGAAGACCTGGGTTTGATTCCTGGATTGGGAAGATCCCCTGGAGGAGGGAACAGATACCCACTCCAGTGTTCTTGCCTGGAGAATTCCATGGACAGAGGAGGCTGGCATGCTCAGTCCATGAGGTCGCAAAGAGTCAGACACGACTGAGCGACTTACACTCACTCAGGCACTCATACTTGCTAATAGAATCTAATTCAGAGCTGAGCCTAGAAATCAGAGTTATATTGTCCTAGTTTTAAGGACTAGGGCAAGGATCCAGTACAATTATTACCACAATGTTCATGGCAATGTCATGATTCCAGGGGTTATTGGTAAACATTGGTGAAGAGATAGTCATGATATGGAGGTCTTGGGCTCCAAAATCACTGCAAATGGTGATGGCAGCTGTGAAATTAAAAGATGATTGCTCCTTGGAAGAAAAGCTATGACAAACCTAGATAGCATATTAAAAAGCAGAGACATTACTTTGCTGACAAAGGTTCGTCTAGTCACAGCTATAGTTTTTCCAGTAGTCATGTGTGGATATGAGATTTGGACCATAAAGAAGGCTGAGCGCTGAAGGACTGATGCTTTTGAACTGTGGTGTTTGAGAAGACTCTTGAGAGTCCCTTGGGCTGCAAGGAGATCAAACCAGTCCATCCTAAAGGAAATCAATCCTGAATATTCAGTGGACAGACTGATGCTGAAACTGAAGTTCCAATAGTTTGGCCACCTGATGTGAAGAACCTGCTCATTGGAAAAAACCCTGATGCTTGGGAAAGACTGAAGGCAGGAAGAGAAGGGGACGACAGAGAATGATAAGGTTGGATGGCATCACCAACTTGATGAACATGAGTTTGAGCAAGCTCTGGGAGTTGGTGATGGACAGGGAAGCCTGGTGTGCTGCAGTCCATAGGGTCACAAAGAGTCAGATACAATTGACTGACTGAAGAACAACAACAATGTCCTTATAGTATAATGAGTGACAGAGATAGGTACACAGGGACTTATAATACAAAAGTGTATAAAATTACATTAAAGAGACCCCTGAAACAGACTTAATCTGTCCTGAAAATTTTCATGTAGTAAGTGTTTTTAAGTGGATAACTGAAGGATGATTAGAGATTCGCCAGCTGATGGCAGAAGGATGGCATGGGGAAGAGAAGAAAAAGTTCTAGTCAAAAGGAACAGTATGCATTCTTAGAATTTAGTGAGTTCATGCTGCATTTGAGGACCTCCTAAACTAAGCATAATCAGCTTGATAATCAGTAATATTCAACATATGTGAACATCCTCAGACTCATTTTTTTTTCCATTTCTAACCTATTTCTGATTTAATCTGACTTCCAGCAGCCCATCTCACAAACAATATCAAAGCTAGTTATGAAAGAGGATACCATGGCTAAATTCTTCATGGATAGTAAAAAGTTGGCTGTATATTTGGATCACCTTGTCATCTTCATTGCTCTAGAGGAAAAAGGAGTAATAGAAACTGAGGAAGGTGAGCATTTAAATAAAGTCACACAGATTCACATGCAGAAGGTGAGGCAATGATGGTGGTTTAGATGCTAAGTCGTGTCCAATTCTTGTAACCCCATGGATTGTAGCCCACCAGGCTCTTCTGTCCATAGGATTTCCCAGGCAAGAATACTGGAGTAGGTAGCCATTTCCTTCTCCAGGGGATCTTCCTGACCCAGGGATTGAACCAGAGTCTCTTCCACTGCAGGCAGTTTATAACCAGGCAATGATAACCAGTGACATTTATAGATGATTACAGTCAACTGAGTACCCTCACCTATTTAATTTCATTTTGGCTTTACAATAACTCCGAAGGATAGGAGAGGATAGGTAGGAGACACTAGTGGGTCTCAGGTGCTTTCTGGACAGCACATGTGAGGCCTCAAACCAAGTGTTCTACTAAGGCCTTTTTTCATCATAAACCATTATGTCTCCAAACCTCACTAAAGCAGATGAACAAATTATCATAATGTTCAGTTACTGGTCCTTTTCTATGACATCTTTCCTATAGGGAAATAAATTTATATTCTGCCATATAAGCAATGGCTATCCCAAGTATGTGTGAATTGGAAACAATGTTACAAGCAATAAAAATCTACTATAGGCCAAGATTGTGTGAGGTTCTGAGAGAGTTACATGGAAAGGAAGAAAAATGGAGTTATTTGATAAACACATATGGAACAACTGGAGAACAATCAATCGTGTGATACTAAATGAAAATGCAGTAGGCATTGAACCTCATATTGAGAAAGACAGGCTGTAAAAAAGGCAGTCTGTTAATTCGCATATGCTTTAGATACAGATAAACAGTTTTTAAGTAAGCACAACTGATTTGTTGTCCAGAGGAACTAAAAATGGTCATATTTCCTGGTAGAGCAATAAGAAAATGTCAAATTTTAATGACAGCAAGATACAATTAGAAAAGAATTATGCTAAAAGTAAAATCAGCTCATGTAGTTTACTTGTAAAAGTTGGCTTATTTTACTCTCTCCCAAGCAGCACATGGTGCTGTATCAAGGTATTTCTTCAAGCTTACCAGATGAAGTCATCATTGATTCCATTCACATTATTGCATTAAAAATCTATGAGAACTTTTTGTTCTACAAGAAACGCAAAATAGCTGTAGCTATACAAGAAAAATGAAAGGGCTCAGTGGGGGATTTTATTTCGGTTTGAAATGGGTAACACACAGGATTTGATTTATCAGTAAAACAAAACAAAAAAAAAAAAACCCATAAAGTTGTGAGATGTACACATGGGAAATAGTGGAGACATTTGCAGATAGTAACAGTTCTGCTAATTGGTTCAATCCACAGGAAGCAGTGCCATCCCAAATATGCCAGCTTTTTAGACAACAAATTATTTTTTTAATTAGCAGTGATATAAATTAAGGTGACACAGGGCATCTTCTTTATTATCAAGGGATCCCAGATGTATTTATATTGTAAATGACAGAATTGCTGCCATTGCCACCCAACTGTCCCTACAGAAATGAGTGGTTTCAGCGAGTGAAGACAGCCCTGAAAGAGCATTCAAAATGTGACTTATCTCTTGACTATTTGGAAATGATTTGATACCCCTGGAGCACACCCACCTCACGTTCCCTTTCATTGTTCTGTCACTATTCTAAAAATGGACAAGACCAAGCCTGAAAGGTCTTTATAAAACCGTCTTTCCCTGTGTGCTGAGGTCACATTTCCCTAGCTATGGGTCTATAGATAATGGAATTGGCTCTATGTAGCCTCAACCAGTGACTTTCCAGCCTGTTTTTATTTTGACTTGTGGTAAGAAATAGTGAAAATACATTTTATATAGACTGTATAAACACACACACACTCTGAAAAATATTTTAATGGAACTATCACGTGCAATGCTCGCTGATATTTTTTATTCCATTTATTTTTTTACTTGCTGGTTGCAGCCTATTCAATTTATTTCAAGACTCACTAATGTATTTCTACTTGTAGTTTCCAAAAACATTGGTCAAAGAAGCTCTCATGCTATAAAATCAACTCTTTCCAACCTATTTCTTCACTAGATAACAAAACAAGAACGTTAAGCAGTTATGCGTGAGTGATGTATTGATACTATTTTAAAGTGCATTTTGTAAATTCTGAAGTATTTATTATTTGCCTTTGGCTTTGCTAAAAATTGCGTGGCTTAAATGTCCTGTTAGAGGTGATGTTTTATAAAAACTATGAATTATTATCACACTTAAATTTTTATTTCAAATTCTACATGCCATTTGGCCATGCAAAAAGGTTGATCCATATAAATCCATTAAAAGGCTTGACCTCTGTTATGCAATTCAAAGATATTTTGGAATAAAGAAATTAAGTTAAATGAATTAATTATCATAAAAAACTACAGATCAAGTATTGCCTATTAGAGCCATTAGTAGCTACTTTATAAACAGTGATCTTTCATGACATGTTTTGTTGCTTCAACTAGCAATGACAAATTAATTTCACTCATATAATGCATCATCTTAGCATTAAAAGCATATAGGTGTTGTTGTTGTTATTTTTTAGTTGCTAAGTCGTGTCCAACTCTTTGCAACCCCGTGGATTGCAGCACATTAGGCTTCCCTATAATTCAAATCTTATGTGAAAAATCAACGCAAATTATATATTCTGAAATAATGTTATTGCTTATAGATTTTCATGCTTATAGGGCCTCATCTTTTTAAGTTTTGTTTTTTCCTACCCACTAGGGTTTTCTCCTGGTTGTTTGTTTGTTGTTTAAATTGTGGTACAAAGAGATAAAGAGTCTAGCTCAAGTTTAAAAGACTAAAAACCATGAAAACTGACACACAGTAGGAGATTAGTAAATATTTCACTTGATAATCATATCTAGACTGAATAATTAAGTAAACAGTTCTGAATCTTGGCCCTTTCTTTCTGTATTACATGTTTACCCTAAAGAAAGTAATCTTTTCTTAAGCATAACTAGATAAGCACTTTCCCCAATAAACTATAATTCTACAACCTCTCTATTTCTCATTTCATTGATTTCAAATTTCCTGGCTTCTGTCTTTTCTAAGATGCTCAATCTTATTGCATGCATTTATTCTGGGTTAGGAGACAGAAACAAAACTCATGTAAGTGAACACGATTCATTACTATATTTTATATCAGCCCAGTAAAATTTGATCAGATGTGGTTAGACAAACTATTTTCTTTTTATTTATTGATCTATTCTTGGCTGCAGTGGGTCTTAATTGCTTTGCACAGGCTTTCTCTAGTTTTAGCAAGTGGGGCCTACTCTGTTATGGTGCATGGGCTTGTCTTTGCAGTGGCTTCTCTTGTTGCAGAGCACAGGCTCTTGGCATGAAGGCTTCAGTAATTACACTATGCAGGCTCAGTAGTTGAGGCTCATGGGACCTACAATGAATGAGCTTCAATAGTTGTGGTGCATGGGCTTACTTGCTCAGTGGGATGTGGAATCTTCCTGGACCTGGGATAGAACCTGTGTCCCCTGCATTTGCAAGCAAATTCTTATCCACTGTGCCACTAGAGAAGTCCAAAAAACTGTTTTTCAAATGATACCTTTTCCTGATTTCCTACTTTGAATATGCATTAGTTTCTAGTAGAGAATTTCAAAGTCTATATGGAAACAGATGCAAAGCTTGCTATATTAAAATATTTTATATATTATTAAAACTTATTTCCTTATTCCTGTAGAAGGAGAGTTTGAACTTTCAGATATTATTAGACTTACAAATGGAAAGTCAAATGTTCAAATTATGGGCTTTGGGGGTACAATTTTGGAATGTAATTAATACAGAAAGCTCATTATTATAAGGACATCATCTTGATTAATTGCAGAAGCGTTTTCTCCAAGTTCTTTTCTTGGGCTACCATATTTAGGCATATTTTACTGGATATATGCAAGGGACTAATGATCAAATAAAGTATAACCTCCTAAATCTAGATTTACTTGGATTAGGTAAATTCAGCTGTATGATAATTCAAGTAATATAGAGAACAGTCTTTTGGGATTTCTTTTGCCTAAAGATGAGCTGTTTCTTTGCCTCATATATTGAGGAGATAGGCTGCAATACATACTAATGTGTTGGAACAATGGGATGATAAACAGTAGATTCTGAAAGTGAAGTGAAGTCGCTCAGTTATGTCCAACTCTTTGCGACCCCATGGACTGTAGCCTACTAGGCTCCTCCATCCATGGGACTTTCCAGGCAAGAGTACTGGAGTGGGTTGCCATTTCTTTCTCCAGAGGATCTTCCCAACCCAGGGACTGAACCTGGGTCTCCCACATTACAGGCAGATGCTTTACCATCTGAGCCACAAGGGACGTCTCTGAAGGAAAAGCTGGAGACATTTCTTCACACTAACCAGCTGACCTTACAAAAAAGGTCAGTGGATCTCAAATTTTGACTGGCTGAGGCCAAATGAATGAGTGCATTTTATTTCTACTCTTTTGCTCTCAAGAGTAGCCTACACACACTATTCAAGACACAGCAGACTAGACTACAGGAGATTTTTGCTAAAAGCCTAAAAATAAACTTGGGATGTTTCTTTCAAGTCAGCCACAATGTGTTGTTAAGTATGACATTGTGTCAAGAGTAGTCAAGTGTGGAACCATTATTATGGAGAAACATATATTCTGGTCAGAACTGTTGATTTGATATGAATCTATGTGCATAATATGAATTTCCCTTGACAATTTTCAAACTAAGTCATCATGTAGTTTAACATAATAATAGTATCCGTTAAAGTGATCTGAAATTTAATTATTATTTAAAATATTCTACATTTTGAACCCTAGTAATAGAAATTTGGTAACTCAAGACAAACAGATTTTCAAACAATTTACTGAATATATGAACACATCTATATCTCCTTTAAGATATAGAGTTGAATTTATTTTAAGGGTGCCGTTTTGGCTACTCTGACCAACATATACTTTAACTTACCCAATTTCCTCCTTTTTTCTTTATAAATCGTAAATGTCATTTACCTTTTAGTGACTAGCCCTATATCCTAGTCCTAATTCGAACAATTTAAGTTAATAATTTTATTCACAATAAATAACATGAAAGAAAACTGGAATAAATGAAAGTGAAAGTTATGAGTCTGATTCAAAAAGCAAGTGACACAAAGGCTAATAGCTATTATATTTGATGTTTATGTGAGTCATAAGTTTCATCACTGACTATTATTTCTCTAGCTTAGTTTTATTATCATCCTTTGAGTGACAAGAAATTTTATCCTAATTCATGTTCTTTTCCAAATGAAGGTAATAAAGGCTTATTTTTATTCAACAAAGCAGTACTTTGTGATTTTGCTCTTTCCCTGATAGTGTCTTTCAGTCTTCTTAATGCTTTTGTGTCGCCCACTACGTAAAGGAAAGATGAATAATTTCTTCCAAATCAATAGAATATTTACACAAGACTCCACAAACAAGTCCTCATTTCATCTGGAGCCAAAAATAATGCAAAAGTGAAGAATAAAATTTAACATTATCATGATATTATACTGACTTGTCCATTTTCAGACATAGATTAGTCAATTAAGTACAATGTGTAAAAGGCAGACAAAAGATAATCTCAGATGTCTCACCACCTACTATGCTCTTTTCAATGTACCAGTTATATTATTCACAACAAAAACACAGGTGACTTGGTGTGTCAGTCAAAAAATTGTAAAATATCAATAGAAAAAATTCTGTCCTTGGATGCATATGAATGATAAGATCTATTTCCAAAAAGCTGTTATGAGCCAGTGACTGGCAAATTAATTTTTGTTTACAGTGTAATATTGGTAAAAAAAAAATCAGTGGCATTCATGAAGGGATTAAAAATATTAAAAAAAATCCAAAACAATATTGAACAAACAATGTATAATTGTGATAATATCACTACTACAGCAATATGATGTCTCACAATATTTGGCAGAGCAGCTCCATTAATTGCACTATTCACTTCATGGATTTTAGGCATGTTGTTAGTTTTTGTTTAAAGGTGTTTAAGGCCCTGATCTCACTGTCCTGTATTCAAACAAGACAAAATATCTTCATGTTTAAAAAAATGTGTAATTATTATTTATTTGGTTTGACTTTATATCTGATAAAACTTTCTGTAAGACCATGTTCACTTAATAGGAGGAAAGGTATATTTTACACACTAATCAAAATTTGGCAGCATAAAAGTTGCCATGGGTTACTTCTTGTGGACACAGTTCTAGGTCCTCTTTTTAAAATACTAACTATTGTCATCAATTCAAACTGATGGACCTAAAGGAAAAGTATTTTTAGATTCACAGGACTTTGTCATTTTAGCCACCAAGACAACTCTAGATCTCTTCATAACATTCTCTGAGAATCTATGTGCCCTAAAAATCTGTGTCACCATTACAATTATTATTATTATTACTTTAATTAAGATATTTCTAAATTTTCATAGGAGTAATATTACTATTGGGAAGTGAAAGTCACTCAGTTGTGGCCAACTTTTTGTGACCCCCATGGACTGCAATGCACCAGGCTTCCCTGTTCATCACCAACTCCTGGAGCTTGCTCAAATTCATGTCCATCAAGTCGGTGATGCCATTCAACCATCTCAATCCTGTCATCCTCTTCTCTTCCTGCTTTCAATCTTTCCCAGCACCAGGGTCTTTTCCAATGAGTCAATTCTTCACATCAGGTGGCCAAACTATTGGAGCTTCAGCTTCAGATCAGTCTTTCCAATGACTATTCAGGACTGATTTCCTTTAGGATGGACTGGTTTGATTTCCTTGCAGTCCAAGGTCCTCTCAAGAGTCTTCTCAAATAATTCAAAAACATCAGTTCTTCAGTGCTCAGCTTTCTTTATGATCCACCTCTCACATACATACATGACAACTGGAAAAACTGTAGCTTTGACTATCTGGACCTTTGTCAGCAAAGTAATATCTATGCTTTTTAATATGCTGTCTAGGTTTGTCATAGTTTTTCTTCCAAGGAGCAGTCATCTGTTAACATCATGGCTGCAGTCACCATCTGCAGTGATTTTGGAGCCCAAGAAAATAAAGTTTCACTGTTTCTATTGTTTCCCCATCTATTTGCCATGAAATGGTGGGACTGGATGCCATGATCTTTGTCTTTCGAATGTTGAGTTTTAAGCCAACTTAGACTTTCATCAAGAGGTTTTTAGTTCCTCTTTGACTTTTGCCATAAAGGTGGTGTTATATGCATATCTGAGGTTATTGATATTTCTCCCAGCAGTCTTGATTCTAGCTTGTACTTCATCCAGCCTGGCATTTTGCATGATGTACTCTGCATATAAGTTAAATAAGCAGGGTGACAATGTTTCACCTTGACATACTCCTTTCACAGTTTGGAAACAGTCCATTTTTCCACGTCCAGTTCTAACTGTTGCTTCTTGATCTACACACAGATTTCTCAGGAGGCAGGTCAGGTGTTCTGGTGTTCCCATCTCTTTAAGAATTTTCTTTTTTTTTTATGTTTTATATCCTTCTTTTTTTTTTATTTTATTTTTAAACTTTACATAATTGTATTACTTTTGCCAAATATCAAAATGAATCCACCACAGGTATACATATGTTCCCCATCCCGAACCCTCCTCCCTCCTCCCTCCCCATACCATCCCTCTGGGCCATCCTAGTGCACCAGCCCCAAGCATCCAGCATCGTGCATCGAACCTGGACTGGCATCTCGTTTCCTACATGATATTTTACATGTTTCATTGCCATTCTCTTGCAACACCTACTTAGTTTTCTTAGTCTTACTTAGGTTTCTCTTACCTTGGGCGTGGGGTATCTCTTCATGGCTGCTCCAGCAAAGCACCATAGGTTAGCCCCAGGTAAATAACAGGGAGGGAACACAGCTCCACCCATCAACAGAAAATTGGATTAAAGATTTACTGAGCACGGCCTGCCCATCAGAACAAGACCCAGTTTCCTTGTCAGTCAGTCTATCTCATCAGGAAGCTTCCATAAGCCTCTTATCCTTCTCCATGGTAGGGAAGACAGTCTGAAAACCACACTCAGGGAAAACTAACCAATCTAATCACATGGACCTCAGACTTGTCTAACTCAATGAAACTATGAGCCATGCCATGTAGGGCTACCTGAGATGGACGGGTCATGTTGGAGAGTTCTGACAAAATATGGTCCACTGGAGAAGGGAACAGCAAACCACTTCAGTATTCTTGCCTTGTGAATCCCATGAACAGAATGAAAAGGCAAAAAGATATGACACCTACCCCAGATCGGTAGGTGCCCAATATGCTACTGAAGATCAATAGATAAATAACTCCAGAAAGAATGAAGAGATGGAGCCAAAGCAAAAACAACAACCAGTTGTGGATGTGACTGATGATGGAAACAAGGTCTGATGCTGTGAAGAGCAGTATTGCATAGGAACCTGGAATGTTAAGTCCATGAATCAAGGCAAATTGGAAATGGTCAAACAGGAGATGGCAATAGTGAGCATCAACATTTTAGGAATCAGCGAACTAAAATGGACTGGAATGGGTGAATTTAACTCAGATGACCATTATATCTACTACTGTGGGCAACAATCCCTTAGAAAAAATGGAGTAGCCATCATGGTCAACAAAGAGTCCAAAATGCAGTACTTGGAAGCAGTCTCAAAAATGACAGAATGATTTGTTTGTTTCCAAGGCAAAACATTCAATATCACAGTAATCCAAGTCTATGGCCTGACCAGTAATGCTAAAAAGCTGAAATTGAACAGTTCTATGAAGACCTATAAGAACTATCATCCAATAAATTCCTCCAGTTGACAAGATGATTCAGAGGAAAAGAAATATTAGGCTTTTCCACCACAGCCTGATTGGCCCCAAAGTCTCTGCAATTATGTTGAAAAATACATGGGAACAAAATGGTGAAGAAATAGAGCAAATCTAAAGAAAGTAACAAGAAAATAATTCTGGGTGTAGGCAGTAGCACGTGTACCTGACTGGAATCAAATATATAAAAAACCTAATCAGTTTTAAAAAAATTTGAGTTCCAAAGTAACCATCAAGGAGTTCTTGTGACCTCAAAATATTCTAGTATATCCTAACTGAAATTGCCTTAAATTTGCTCTGAATATTGTCAAGAAGAATAAAACAGAATGATTGCCTCTCTTTTCATGAACTTTATAGGTCTATTAATGCTCCTTAAATTTTACATAAATAATCATTAATGTGTAATATAAATTTTATTAAGTAAAATTTAACAAATATGAAATGTAATATTCAATGCATATTTAATATTGATTTCATATAAGCTGAAAATACAAAAGGATTCAAAAAGGACCCTAGTAAATATCAGAGCTTCTTATCCATTATGCATTATTAAAAATTATGAATGCTTCATAGGCCTGTGTAATAATGGTAATGCAGACAGACAAAAAAAATTGGAGGCCCTATTTTTCTATTAACTTATAAAGGATTGCAGAAGAAAACATAGAAGAAAATCTTTGTGAGTTGATGTTTTACAAAGATTTCTTAGATATTACATGGAGGGCATGAGTCACAAAAAATATAAATGATAAATTGGATATTAGTAACAGTAAAATGTTCTGCTTTTCCAAAGACTCTGTTTAGAAACTGAAAGAAAATTCACAAGCTGGGAAAAGTACTTGCAACACATATCGAAGAAAAGTCTTGTATTCATTATATGAAAAGAACTCTTATAAGTCAATAACAAGAAATCAAACAACACAACAAAAAACAAACAAGAGATTTCAATGCACAGTTCATCACATAATATATATGAATGTCAAATAAGCACATGTTCAATCAGTGGGGAAATGCAAATTAAAACTACAGTGAGGTATCTTGAGAATTTCTAAAGATAAAAACAATTGACATTGGGAAGTACTGATGAAGGGGCAGAACAATTAGAGTTCTCATACATTACTGATGACCATGCAAAAGAGTGCTTCTTCTTCTAAGTCGCTTCAGTCATGTCTGACTCTGTGCGACCCCATAGACGGCAGCCCACCAGGTTCCCCCATTCCTGGGATTCTCCAGGCAAGAACACTGGAGTGAGTTGCCATTTCCTTCTCCAATGCCTGAAAGTGAAACGTGAAAGTGAAGTCGATCAGTCGTGTCTGACTCTTTGCTACCCCATGGAATGCAGCCTACCAGGCTCCTCCGTCCATGGGAGTTTTCAGGCAAGAGTACTGGAATGGAGTGCCATTGCCTTCTCCTATGCAAAAGAGTACACCTTCTTTAAGAAATATTTTTGGTAATCTATTATAATGTAAAACATACATATACCATGTGACACAGCAATCCTACTCCTAGTTAGAATTAAGTGAAATTAAAATGTGTGTCAAAAAAAAAAGAGTTGTTTGAAAATATCCCTAGCAGCTTTACTCACAGGTCAAAAGCTAGAAACAAGCCCAAAGTACACCAGTTGGTGCATAAAATACATTTTGTGGTATAGTCATACAGTAGAATACTGCACAACAATTAAAAGAGATGAAATACTTATAACAACATGGCTGAATCTCAAAGCATTATGATAAGTGAAAGAAGTAAACTCAAAAGGCTCCACACTACATGATTCCATTTATATGACATTTTGGAAAAGGCAAAATTACAGAGACAGTAAGCTGTCAGTGGTTTTCAAGAATGGGAGGCAATACATGAGGATTTACTACAAAATGGTTCACAGGTTATTTTGATGTGAGATAAATGTTTTATGTCACTATTAGAGTGATTATGTGCTATATACATTTGTAAAACATGCTTATGCTTACATTCTTAAAGAGAGAAAATTTTATCAGAAGAAAAGGATACAAAAATAAACCTTTTCTAAAAGCAGCCTCAGTAAATTCAAGTCATTGAGATCTATGATGAGTTTTTTTTTTTTTTTTTAAAGTTCTGATTGTTTGAGAACCTTTTGATTGTGGCTATTTATAGTTTTACCGGAGCTTCCCAGATGGAATAAGTGGTAAAGAACCCATCTGTCAATGCAGGAGACATAAGAGATATGGGTTCAAAACCTGGGTCAGGAAGATACCCTGGAGGAGGGCATGGTAACCCACTCCAGTATTCTTGCCCAGAGAATCCCATGGACAGAGGAGCCTGGTGGGCTACTGTCCCTAGGGTGGCAAAGAGTTGGACACAACTGAAGCAATTTAGCAAGAACACACGCAATGCATAGTTTTACAATAAGCCAGAAAACATAAAGCCTTATCCACTATTGACCTGACAAAGAACTACAGAGGAATAAATACTTTGCATATATAAGATATGGATTGAAAGTTACATTAACTCCACAGTATATTATTTCCCTTCTTCCCTCTCTTCCCTCTATCCTTCCTTCCTTATTCCACTTTATAAGTACTTATCAGGTACCTACCATTTGCCAGGAATCATTCTAAGCTCAGGGGAAATAGCGAACAAAAAGATCTAATTCTTGCCCTCATGCTGCATATATTACAGGAAAATTATATTTAGTAAGATCTCCATGAATGGCAATTAAATTAATCCATTTATGGTGCAACTTTTAAAATCTCCAGTGTTATATTTAAAACAAGACTGCACATTTTTATAGAAGAAAAAGCACAGAAATAATTATACCTAACATCTCTAGGTAGTTCACAATAGTCCAAAATTGTGTTACTTTTTCCCTTTATTAAGCATAAAAGACATTTTCATGCAAAGCTCAGATGATACGTGCTTATCTGATCATTGTTAGCGCTTATCTGTTGCAATAAATCTGAAAATGAAAAAAAAAAATCTAGGCAGTTTGCTTCCATTCATTAGAATAGCCATTATCTGAGGTAACTATTAGTAGGCATGTGTTTCTGCTAATAAAAACGTTATGGCTTTTTCCTTCTTTCTTCATTTCAAGATGATTTCTTTCCTTAAGAGCTTTTCTGCATCCCATTCAGGAGCTATATTTACTTTCTTACTCTTTTGGAAGAGTTTAGTTTCCACAAAAGTGAAATTACCGAAAAAATTGTAGAATAGAAATTAAGTAGCTTATTACAATCATATATATATATATACACACTGTAAATCAACTATGAGTGATGTGTCTGACTCTTTGCGACCCCATGGACAGGCTCCTCTGCCTATGAAATTCTACTGGCAAGAATATTGGAGTTGGTTGTCATTTCCTTCTCCAGGGCTATCAACTATAGTCCAATATAAAATAAAAATTAAAAACAGACAAAAATACTGCATATTACTTATCAAAAATTAGGCTGTGTGGGTCTGTTTATATATTTTTATACATACATCCCTGGTGGCTCAGATGGTAAAGAATCTGTCTGCAATACAAGAGACTTCAGTTTAACCCCTGGGTTGGGAAGATCCCCTGGAGAAGGGAAAAGCCACCCACTCCAGTATACTTTGCTGGAAAATTCCATGGACAGAGGAGCCTGGTGGGCTCTAGTCCATGGGGTAGCAAAAAGTTGGACATGACTGAGAAAGTTTCATACACACACACATACATATCAGCTTTATTTACTTTGCCCTTCTTAAGTAAAATTCTCCAAGGATTACGAGAAGGTCATCATCTTATAACTTTGCTAGGTTAAGTGTGCAGTTCTTTTAACTGTTCAAGGAGATACATTAGAACAATAGGGAAGACTATAGGTGTAATGGGCTTCTCTGGTGGCTAAGTGGTCAAGAACAGACACAGCCACATTTGCCAGTTTACCTATTGTTTATTACTGCTTACAGTCTACAACAAAATAGAGTAGTTTCAGCAATGACAGAATGGCCCACACAGCCTATTTTTCTTTTTTGATAAGTAAATCATGGTGTTTTTCTTTATATTTTTTTTGTTAATTCTTATTTTATATTATAGTATAGTTTAGTTATAATGTTTAGTTTCAGGTGTATAGCAAAGTAATTCAGTTATACCTATATATATATATCTATTTTTGTTCAAATTCTTTCCCCATTTAGGTTATTATAGGTTATTACAGAATATTGAGCAGAGTTCCCTGTGCTATATAGAAGATCTTTGTTGGTTATCTGTTTTCAGTAGTGTGTATGCATCAAATCCCAACTCCCAATTTATCCCTCCTCCTACCTTTCTTCCTTGGTAACCATAAGTTTGTTTCCTGTATCTTGATCCTGTTTCTGTTTTGTAAATAAATTCATACATATCTTTTTTTTAGATTCCACATATAAGCAATACCATATATTTGTCTTTCTCTGACTTACTTCACTTAGTATGATACTCGTCAGGTCCGTCCATGTTGCTGCAAATGGCTTTATTTCATTTTTAACAGCTGAGTAGTATTCCATTGTATATATGTACCACATCTTCTTTATCCATTCATCTGTTGATGAACATTTAGGTTTATTCCATATATTGGCTCTTGTAAACAGTGCTGCAGTGAACATTGAGGTAGAATAGAGCACATGTATCCTTTTGAACCACGTTTTGTTTTTTGTTTTTAAATGAGTATAGAGCCAACTGGTGCTAGTGGTAAAGAACCCACCTGCCAATGCAAGAGACATAAGAGACACAAGTTCTATCCCTCGGTCTGGAAGATCACCTGGAGGAAGACATGGCAACCCACTCCAGTATTCTTGCCTGGAAAATCCCATGGACAGAGGAGCCTTGCGGGCTACGGTCCATAGGGTCACAAAGAGTCAGACATGACTGAGATGACTTAACCCGCACACATAGTTGCTGCTTTACAGTGTTGTGTTACTTGCTGTTGTATGGCAAAGTGAATCGGTGATATATATATACATATATACACTCTTTATTAGATTCTTTTCTCATACAGGTCATTGCAGTGTTTTGAGTAGAGTTCCCTGTGCTATACAGTAGGTCCTTACTATCTATTTTTATATATAGTAGTGTGTAACACGTCAATCCCTCTCTCACTTTCTCTCTCCTCCCTCCTCCTTGTAACTATAGGATTGTTTTCTACATCTCTGTCTGTATTTCTGTTTTGTAAATAAGTTCATTTTACCATTTTTATTCCATATGTAAGTGATATCATATGATATTTGTCTTTCTTTGTCTGACTTATCACTGAGTGTGAATAGTTTCATCTATGTTGCTGCAAATGGCATTATTTCATCCTTTTTATAACTAATATTCCACTGTATATGTGTACCACATCTTTTTTTTTTTTATTCCTCTGTAAATGTTCATTCAGGTTGCTTCCATGTCCTGACTATTGTAAATAGTGCTGCTATGAACACAGCATATATCTTTTCCAAGTATGGCTTTCCCAGATATATGCCCAGGAGTGGGACTGCTGGATCATATGGTAGTTTTGTTTTTAGTTTTTTAAGGAAACTCCACCATGTTCTCCATAGTGGCTGTACCAATTTACATTCCCATGAACAGTTTTCTCCATACCCTCTCCAGCATTTTTTGGTAGACTTTTTGATGATGATTGTTCTGACTGGTGTGAGGTGATATCTCATTGTAGTTTTAATTTGCATTTCTCTAATACTTAGGCATGTTGAGCATCTTTTCATGTGCCTGTTGACCACCCATATATGTTCTTTGGGGTAATGTCTACTTAGGTCTTCTTCCCCTTTTTTGATTGCTTTTTTTTTTTGGTATTGTTGTTTTTTATTTGATATTGAGCTGCATAAGCTGTTGTAAATTTGGGGGATTAATCACTTGTCAGCTGCATGATTTGCAAATATTCTGCCTTTTTGTTTTGTTTTGTTTATGCTTTCCTTTGTTGTGCAAAAGCTTTTAAGTCCCATTTATTTAATTTTGGTTTTATTTCTACTACTCCAGATATTTGGGCAGCTACTCCTTTGTTATAGTGATTATTGCATGCATTCTATCATCATCTATCTACCTGTCTATCCATTTATTTAACTAATTTGTTCATCTGTCCATCTATCTATTCTATCCAGGCATCCATTTGATAAATTTTAACCCCCAGAAAACTTTGGAGGCTCAGTGGGAGAGCTCATATGTGATGCTTTTGGAGAAGCAGTCCCCCAAAGTGAAAATAGTCCCCCAAAGGAAAATGGGAATGGAAGAGCTGGTGTGGAATATACAGATCAACTCTGTGTTTTGAATTCAAGGACAAATTAGAGAAAAAAATGATCTAATTCTTACCTGGATTTATTTTTCTTCACTACTGTCTAACATATTTTAGTAGGTTTTTAATTATAATGTAAGCTTTAGAAGAGCAGATGTTGATCTATTTTTGTCTAGTTCTGTAACTTGAGTACTTAGCACAATGCCTAGAACATTGAGATGCTCAGTCAGAATCAAAGGGCTGATTAAATAAATGGTTCTATGTGTATTATACAGGAAAAAGAATCTGAATGAAAAGGGAATCTATAGTTTGTCTCTGACCTCTACCAGAATCCAGTTTTCTTCAGAGGAAGGATGAAACCTTACTTGCCTTTAACTGCCAAAGCACACAGGACAGTGTCTGGTATATAAATGAAATGTTTTTTGACTTAATGGAAGAGTTGTACTAAAAGAGAATGAAAATAGTCTAGTAATATATAGAGAATAGAATAAAGATGAGTTATAAAAATGTGTTGCATTAAATCAAGGCTAAAATGAGATATCACCTCACACCAGTCAGAATGTCCATCATCAAAAAATCTATTTAAAAAAAATCTAAAAACAGTAAATGCTGAAAAGGATGTGGTAAAAAGAGAACTCTCTTGCACGGTTTGTGGGAATGTAAACTGATACACCGCAATGGAGAACAGTATGGAGAGTCCTTTAAAAAACTCCTTTAAAAAACTTTATGGTAGGAGTAACACTACCATATGACCCAGCAATCCCACTACTGGGCAACTACCCTGAGAAAACCATAATTCAAAAAGATACATGTACCCCAGTATTCATTGCAGCACTATTTACATTAATTAGGACATGGAGCAACCTAGATGTCCATCAACAGATTAATGCATTAAGAAGTTGTGGTATGTATATACAGTGAAATATTACTCTGCTATAAAAAGTAATGAGTCTGAGCCAGTTGTAGTGAGATGGAGTAAGGTGGTGCAGTGAGATGGTGTAGTGAGGTAGATGTAGTGAGGATGAACCTAGAGCCTGTTATACAGAGTGAGGTAAATCAGAAAAACAAATACTGTATATTAACATATATATATGGAACCTGGAAAAATGATACTGACCATATGCAAAATAGATAGCTAGTGGGAAGTTGCTGTGTAACACAGGGAGCTCAACCTGGTGCTCTGTAACAATCTAGAGGGGTGGGATAGGGTGAAGGGTAGGAGGGAGACTCAAGAGGGAGGGGACATATATGTACTTAAGGCTGATTCATGTTATTGTATAGAAGAATTCAATAGAACATTGTAAAGCAATTATCCTCCAAATAAAAATATATTAAAAATGTGTTGCATTTATTCTTGCACTATTTTACCAATTAAAATAATGTTTTTAAATTGCCAATAATTGTTAATGACCACTGAGTCTTTAAAGTCTAGTTGTATTGCTTATATTATCTCATTTCATCCTTAAAACACCATGAGTCATTTTACAAATGAGGAATCTAAAGTTTAAGAGCATACTTCTTCACAATAGTTCATATCTCCCAAAATAATCTCAATCAGAACCAAAATTTAGACCTTTTCTTTTGCATCTGTGTTTCCTATTATTAAGAAAAGTCCTATGCTTAATATGTAAATTCCATAAAGAAAGGGTACTTTTCTCTTATTCATTATATCACTATAGTCCAGATCATTGCTTTATCACAATAAACACTCAATATTTGTTGAAGAAATTACATTAGACAGTTTGGGATATAGGCCTTGAGTTCAGTAAAGAGGTTGGAAAAGTATATTTGGAAATAACCAGTACAAATGTTCAGTTCAGTTCAGTTGCTCAGTCGTGTCCGACTCTTTGAGACCCCATGAATCGCAGCACGCCAGGCCTCCCTGTCCATCACCAACTCCTGGAGTTCAACTTGAAGCTTTTTTATCAATATATTCAACAAATAGTTAATGAGTCCTTACTCTTTGTCTATCACTGATCCTGGGGATTTAGCAATGAACAAAACTAATGACATCTCTCCCTTTAAGTGTCATGCAGCTGGAATAGACAGGATGACCAATAGAATATGTGTAGTGAAATTAGAGAAGAGTGTTGATACCTGAATAATTGATAAACTACCAATAATAGATGGAAAACTTAGAGTATATTGTGTTAAAAGCCAAAGGAGAAGAAAATTTCAAAAAAACAGTAAGAAGCATCATTGTCAAAACCTGCAGAGATTTCAAGTAAAGACTGCAAAAAAAGTGACAAATTTTCATAATTAAGTCATGAATAGTCTCTTAGACATTTGTGTCAGTGGCAACACAAGAGTCAGTTTTCCATAAACTCTATAATTTAAGATGGTTTTGGTAGGGATCTTCAGAACCCTGGTGACGTTTCTGGCATTATAAACACCAATGGAAGCAACCTAGATGTCCACCAGCAGATGAATGGATAAGAAAGCTGTGGTACATATACACAATGGAGTATTACTCAGCCATTAAAAAGAATACATTTGAATCAGTTCTAATGAGGTGGATGAAACTGGAGCCTATTATACAGAGTGAAGTAAGCCAGAAGGAAAAACACCAATACAGTATACTAACGCATATATATGGAATTTAGAAAGATGGTAACGATAACCCTGTATACGAGACAGCAAAAGAGACACTGATGTATAGAACAGTCTTATGGACTCTGTGGGAGAGGGAGAGGGTGGGAAGATTTGGGAGAATGGCATTGAAACATGTGAAATGTCATGTATGAAACGAGATGCCAGTCCAGGTTCAATGCACGATGCTGGATGCTTGGGGCTGGTGCACTGGGACGACCCAGAGGGATGGTATGGGGAGGGATGAGGGAGGAGGGTTCAGGATGGGGAACACATGTATACTAATTAAATTATTAAAATAAAATAAAATAAAATAAAATTTAGCTGAAAATTATTTTATTGAATGAAGGAATGTTGAATAAATGGATAAATGATTGAATTCACAGGCAATATCAACTTGTGTGTCTAGCTTTCGCTTTGATTATGCATAATATAAATTTTCTCTTAGAAATTTTAAATAAAACACTATGGTATTTTTTTCATCTGTATCTTTTTGCTCATGCTGGCCTAAACACCTGAAATGACACTATTTGACATTTTTCCACAGCTTACAATTTTACCCCCCAAACCCAGTTTAACATCCTCTCTAAAACATCTTCAATCATTAAAATTTGAACTTATAACCTCATTTTTCATTTCATATATAACATTTAAAAGCAATGCTAAACATTCTAATGCTTACATATCTGTTCTTATCTCTATTTTTTTCCTCAACAAGATGGATAACTTTTGGAGGACTGGATGCTAAGTATATGGAAATTTTGTGCTCAATACATGAAATCTGTATGAAGGTCAGGAAGCAACAGTTAGAACTGGACATGGAACAACAGACTGGTTCCAAATAGGAAAAGGAGTACATCAAGGCTGTATATTGTCACCCTGCTTATTTAACTTATATCAGATTACATCATGAGAAACACTGGACTGGAAGAAGCACAAGCTGGAATCAAGATTGCCAGGAGAAATATCAATAACCTCAGATATGCAGATGACACCACCCTTATAGTGAAGAGGAACTCAAAAGCCTCTTAATGAAAGTGAAAGTGGAGAGTGAAAAAGTTGGCTTAAAGCTCAACATTCAGAAAACGAAGATCATGACATCTGGTCCCATCACTTCATGGGAAATAGATGGGGAAACAGTGTCAGACTTTATTTTTGGGGGCTCCAAAATCACTGCAGATGGTGACTGTAGCCATGAAATTAAAAGATGCTTACTCCTTCAAAGGAAAGTTATGTCCAACCTAGATAGCATATTGAAAAGCAGAGACATTACTTTGCCAACAAAGGTCCATCTAGTCAAGGCTATGGTTTTTCCTGTGGTCATGTATGGATGTGAGAGTTGGACTGTGAAGAAGGCTGAGCGCCGAAGAATTGATGCTTTTGAAGTGTGGTGTTGGAGAAGACTCTTGAGAGTCCCTTGGACTGCAAGGAGATCCAACAGTCCATTCTGAAGGAGATCAGCCCTGGGATTTCTTTGGAAGGAATGATGCTAAAGCTGAAACTCCAGTACTTTGGCCACCTCATGCGAAGAGTTGACTCATTGGAAAAGACTCTGATGCTGGGAGGGATTGGGGGCAGGAGGAGAAGAGGACGACAGAGGATGAGATGGCTGGATGGCATCTCTGACTTGATGGACGTGAGTCTGAGTGAACTCCAGGAGTTGGTGATGGACAGGGAGGCCTGGCGTGCTGCGATTCATGGGGTCGCAAAGAGTCGGACACGACTGAGTGACTGAACTGAACTGAACTGAACATATATAATAATTTGACTTAGGAATATATTAATGAACTTGATTTTAACATTGAGATAAATTCAGACGTGAAGCAAAATTCCCTTTGTGCATCATTTGGAGCCATTAGTTTTTGCCCTCATTTTTGTCCTTTCCTAACTTTGATGAATGCCTTTTGCTGTATCCTAGAAGGGCTCCCTTGTGTAGGAATAAAAAAAAAAAAAAACACACAAAAAAAAACACAAAAAATTGAAACACAGTGTGACTGGTTAACTCACTTGATAAACGTGCCTAGTTGTCTAGATAAAATTGGTTTAGTCGTCATGCACATGTTGACTTTGTGTTTTGCTGGAAACTGGAGTAGTGTTAATTGCTGACATCTTTTTAATTGGATGGCCTTGCCTGTATTAATGTGGTTATACAAACAGGGATGAAATGATTTGAAATGCTGCATAGACATAGAAAATAATAACCATATCTTGATATTCGTCTTTGCTTTACAGAGTTAACTGAGTCTTTTTTTTCCATTGTTATCAATAAACACATCCGGGGGTTCTAAATTTCCATTATTCAGAGTTCAATAGAAATCTTAGCAGGAGACAGCGACGTGAAAGTTGAGCCATTTCAACAGCTAGTTCTTAAAAGAATCCTATTTAGAGTTTTGTTGCATTTCAATTTCTCCATGTAGCTTTATAAATTCATGACTTTTGGAGGTCAGCCTGGACCATCTGCTAGCTGTTCTCCATGAGTTTACCAAAGCTTGAGATGAGCAGGGAGCAGGTGAATCAAGCACAGAGGGGATGGTTTTCTGAATAGAATGGGATATAACACCTGGGTTCTTTTATTAGTTTCATATTCTCTCCCTACTACTGAGAGCCAACCACACTTTCTTTCCAGCATTTTGAATTTTATAATCTTTTCTTCTCTCTCTTTCCACTTTTTATTTCTATTTCCTGCTGCTCTCTCCTCAAGAAACAAATGGGAAGGGCTGTGGGTAGCTTTATTTATTTATATTTTTCTATACCAACTATGAAGCTAGATTCACCCATGTATGCATGTATCTCTGTGTATGTGTTTCAATAATAACTTTTATTGTGTACTTAATATGTGCCAGACACAAGAATATTTTTCACATGGAGTCTCATTGTAATCTTCCCCAGAAACCTATGCAGTGACTTCAATGATCTTCTCCATTTTATAGATGAGCTTAAGTGGTGTGCCTGTATTCACACAGCTAATAATGGACAGTTGCAATTTTAAACCAGTAAGGGATGATTTGGGGGTTAGGAAGGACCCCCAAATAACTCCAAATTCATACTCTAAACTATAGTGCTATATCTGTGTAGTTTGCTCATTTGACCACCCTGTCATCTAGCTTTTCTTCCAGCAGGCCTGTGACTCACTATTGGCTACCTTTCTTATCATTAGTAAGAGTTCTGGAGCATCAGAATTCTAATATTTGGTTGTCAACTTATAAATATCGCATATCCCTCTAGTGCTCTGAGTTCTTACCCAGTCCACACATGATGAAAACAGAATCAGTCTAGCTGAATTCCCAGATCTAGTATGGTTAGGGTTCCCCCTAGAATACTGACACTGAAGTCCTGGTGGGTGGAAATAATGTTTTTCCTGAAACTAGAGGTGCCATTTGCTGATTGTTGGCCCATAAGCATATTTTGCCTGAGCCAGATTGAACAGCTATGCACTGACCCAGATAACGGTATTAGTCTATTTAGCTATTTGTTCAAAGTCATTCTTTTTTAAAGTAATAAAAAGAATGTCTATTACATATTGTCTCTCATGTACTCTGATAGGTACCTTGCATTTATGATCTTATTTAATGGCACCCCACTCCAGTACTCTTGCCTGGAAAATCCCATGGATGGAGTCTGGTGGGCTGCAGTCCATGGGGTCGCGAAGAGTCGGACAGGACTGAGCGACTTCACTTTCACTTTTCACTTTCATGCATTGGAGAAGGAAATGGCAGCCCACTCCAGTGTTCTTGCCTGGAGAATCCCAGGAACGGGGAGCCTGGTGAGCTGCCGTCTATAGGGTCGCACAGAGTCGGACACGACTGAAGCAACTTAGCATAGCATAACATAGCATTAGTGTACAAAACTATTCTAAGAAGCAAGTGACTTTATTATTCATAGTTTACAGCGAAGAAAGGCTAGTAAACTGGGAAATCTCAGATTAAACCCGACTAATTCTAAAGTCTATTTTCTTATCCACTGTACATATTATTTTTATTTAAACCATTTGAAGACATTATTCTTCATCCTTGATGTTTATATTAAGAGACAGATATCCCTCAGCATAGCAGTTTACCTGTCGACTTGTAAGATCATCAGTACCCTTTGAATATTTTTAGAAGTTAACATTTCATTTCTAGGTGAAAGGAAAGATAAGTACTAGTCAGTAGCAAGATAGTGTTAGTTGCACAGTTGTGTCCAACTTTTTTCAACCCCATGGACTGTAGCCCACCAAGCTCCTCTGTCCTTGGAATTGTCCAGGCAAGAATACTGGAACGGGTAACCATTCCCTTCTCCAGGGCATCTTCCCTTCCCAGGGATCAAACCCAGGTTTCCTGCATTGCAGGCAGATTATTTACTGTCTGAGCCACCAGGGAAGCTCAGACAATAGCAATCCTCCCTTAAAACTCTGTCACCTGAGGTGGTGAGATTTTACTTATAGGGTTGTGTAGTCTTTCTCTTTGTCTTTGGTGTTAACTCTTGTCTCAACCTGAGTGATGCCCATTGCCTTCCTTCTATTATCATGAATGAAAACTATCAAAGATTCTTCTAAGTTTTTTATGCTTCAGTCTGAGACAGACTGTTTAAAAATAAATGATTAGGCTGATCCAAGATGAAACACTTTAACTCCTTTTTGTCTTCACTGGATATATGCATAATGTCTTTCAGGAATTCAGCAAATAATTAGTAATTAGTTAATTTTTCTAGCCTTTGGATAGGTCTCAATCTCAATATTGATTATAAGCAGCACTGGCAAAATCTCAGTAATAGAATCCTTATTATTATTGATATTGATACATACAATAAGAAGGATGAGGAGTTTATTGATGGTAGAGTTTTAAGGGAACTAGTAATTTCTCAGAGTATTTTAAGACAAATTATTTCCTTTTTTTCTCTGCAGTCTCATCAGAAAAATTCACACCTAGGCAATAGCTATCTATTGTTTACCAAAACATACCAAAATCATTTAGAAGATTATAGGAGAGTTTTAGAAAACTGGCAGGTCATAGAAAAATGCAGCATATACACTGTCAACTCTCTTTAAGGGTCAAATACACAGTTTAGACATAAATATTTGGTACCAATAAGACTTAATATTTCCTGCAATAAATCAATGGAAATGATCCCCAGTATGACACATATGACTAAAAAGTGTGCTCTAAATGCGAAGAGCAGCAATGATCATCAAAAAACGATATTATAAAGAAGCTAAAAGAAAAATTCCCTTGATTTCTTTTGGACTAGGGTAGGTCAAAATCCCAGTGATGGAGATGAGAAACCCTTTAAAAATAACTATTTTTTATTGACTGCTTACTATGTGCCTACTCTTTTGAATCCAATATGTTTTTAGGTTCTTTCATCAAAACTATACAGTAGATAAAACTATTACCACATTGCAGATAAAAACAGATAGTTCAGTTCAGTTCAGTACTTCAGTCGTGTCCAACTCTTTTGGACCCCGTGGACTGCAGCACACCAGGTTTCCCAGTCCATCAACAACTCCCAGAGCTTGCTCAAATTCATGTCCATCAAGTCGGTGATGCCATCCAACCATCTCATTCTCTGTCATCCCCTTCTCTTCCTGTCTTCAATCTTTCCCAGCATCAAGGTCTTTTCAAATGAGTCAATTGTTCACATTAGGTGGCCAGAGTATTGGAGTTTCAGCTTTAGCATCTGTCCTTCCAATGAATATTCAGGACTGATTTCCTTTAGGATTGACTGGTTTGATCTCTTTGCTGCCCAAAGGACTCTCAAGAGTCTTCTCAAATTCCACAGTTCAAAAGCATCAATTCTTCAGTGCTCAGCTTTTTTTATAGTCCAATCCTCATATCCATACATGACTACTGGAAAAACCATATCTTTGACTAGATGGATCTTTGTCAGCAAAGTAATGTCTCTGCTTTTTAATATGCTGTCTAGGTTTGTCATAGCTTTTCTTCTAAGGAGCAAGGGTCTTTTAATTTTTTTGCAGCAGTCACCATCTGTAGTGATTTTGGAGTCCCCAGAATAAAGTCTCTCATGGTTTCCCCATCTGTTTGCCATGAAGTGATGGGACCAGATGCCATGATCTTAGTTTTTTGAATGTTGAGTTTTATGCCAGCATTTTCACTCTCTTCTTTCACTTTCATCAAGAGGCTCTTTAGTTCTTCTTCACTTTCTGCCATAAGGGTGGTGTCATCTGCATATCTGAGATCATTGATATTTCTCCTGGCAATCTTGATTCCAGCTTGTGCTTCATCCAGCCTGGCATTTCACATGATGTACTCTGCATTGAAGTTAAATAAGCAGGGTGATAATATACAGCCTTGACGTACTCCATTCCCAATTTGGAACCAGTCTGTTGTTCCATGTCCTGTTCTAACTATTGCTTCTTGACCTGCATAAAGATTTCTCAGGAGGCAGGTAAGGTGGTATGGTATTCCCATCTCTTTGAGAATTTTCCACAGTTTGTTGTGGTCTACACAATCAAAGGCTTTACAGTGGTCAATAAATTAGAAGTAGATGTTTTTCTGGAACTCTCTTGCTTTTTCTATGATCCAACGAATGTTGCTAGTATACATTTAGTTTGTTTTGGATTCAAGGTTCAAACCAAAAGGTCTGTTAATGTTTAAGCATTTAAGCACTTCAGTTAGCTTCCTTTCTCTCTAAAGTCATCCACAGATACCTTCCATCTACTCTTCTCTGCAGCCATATTTCTATCTGTTCCTCTCTTGCCTTCAGAACTTTGTGTATAGTTTTTTTAATTGACATTTTGACTGAAAACAGTCAACCTATTTGTGGTAAAACTTATATATATACTATTTATTCTGTGGAAAGCCTCTCTGACTCACCCCAAATATTGACTACCTGTGCTAGTGCTCTCACAGAATATTGTGCATTCCTTCCCATCACACTCTTTTGTGAAGATTTCTTTTTGTTGTTGTTCTTTTCAAAACTGTAAACTCTTCAGCCGTAAGTGCTATATACAATTTGTTCACTATTGTATCCCCAGTCACTGTCATAGTTTCTAAAACATGGCATTAGTTAAATGTAAGAGATAGATACAATTTGGGTATTCTTATTAATACTTTGCACTTGATTATGTTTTCCTTTTTATGCTATAATATATAGGAACATTTGCATGCATGTTAAATCTCCTTAGATTACAAGATTCATGGGGTCACCAATCTTATCATTTCTACTTTTAATATCTTACCTGTATAACATTGGTGCAAAGCTTTGTGTGTAAAGTTAGTCATTACTGTTGATTATTCATCTGATGGTGGAAACATTGAAAATAAATTATATATTATTTATATAGAGATTAATATCTCATATAGCATCCAAATTTAATTTGGTATATAATGGAGGTTTCTTCTTTTGTTCAAATGCTGTTTTTTTAAAATGGGTTTGTTATTAAAGAGGATGAATTTGTGATAAGGAATAAGAACAGTATGCTATAGAAAAGAGAGCACTCAACATTAAGATTCTTAGAGATCAAAAACTGTGAGTTTTGCTTCAAACCTAACTATAAGGTAACTCTTGGAGAAGTCATTTCACTTTACTGTCATATATCATATTTTATTTATTTATTTTAATATAAATTTATTTATTTTAATTGGAGGCTAATTACTTTACAATATTTTATTGGTTTTGCCATACATCAACATGAATATGCCATGGGTGTACACATGTTCCCCATCCTGAAGCCCCCTCCCACCTCCCTTCCCATACCATCCCTCAGGGTCATCCCAGCACACCAGCCCTGAGCATCCTGTATCATGCATCAACCTGGACTGGTGATTCGTTTCACATATGATATTATACATGTTTCAATGCCATTCTCCCAAATCATCCCACCCTCTCCCTCTCCCACAGAGTCCAAAAGACTGTTCTATACATCTGTGTCTCTTTTGCTGTCTCATGTACAGGGTTATCGTTACCCTCTTTCTAAATTCCATATATATGCATTAGTATACTGTATTGGTGTTTTTCTTTCTGGCTTACTTCACTCTGTATAATAGGCTCCAGTTTCATCCACCTCATTAGAACTGATTCAAATGTATTCTTTTTAATGGCTAGGTAATACTCCATTGTGTATATGTAGCACAGCTTTCTTATCCATTCATCTGCTGATGGACATCTAGGTTGCTTCCATGTCCTGGCTATTATAAACAGTGCTGCGATGAACATTGGGGTACACGTGTCTCTTTCAATACTGGTTTCCTCGGTGTGTATGCCCAGCAGTGGGATTGCTGGGTCATATGGCAGGAATCTCCACACTGTTCTCCATAGTGGCTGTACTAGTTTGCATTCCCACCAACAGTATAAGAGGGTTCCCTTTTCTCCACACCCTCTTCAGCATTTATTGCTTGTAGACTTTTGGATAGCAGCCATTCTGACTGGCATGAAATGGTACCTCATTGTGGTTTTGATTTGCATTTCTCTGATAATGAGTGATGTTGAGCATCTTTTCATGTGTTTGTTAGCCATCTGTATGTCTTCTAGGAGAAATGTCTGTTTAGTTCTTTGGCCCATTTTTTGATTGGGTAATTTATTCTTTTGGAGTTGAGCTGCAGGTGTTGCTTGTATATTTTTGAGATTAATTCTTTGTCAGTTGCTACATTTGCAATTATTTTCTCCCATTCTGAAGGCTGTCTTTTCGCCTTGCTTATAGTTTCCTTTGTTGTGCAGAAGCTTTAATTTTAATTAGGTCCCATGGTCTATTTTTGCTTTTATTTCCAATATTCTGGGAGGTGGGTCATAGAGGATCCTCTTTCATTTCTTTCACCAGTGTTTTATAGTTTTATATATATAGATCTTTTGTTTCTTTAAGTAGATATATTCCTAAGTATTTTATTCTTTTTGTTGCAATAGTTAATGGAATTGTTTCATTAATTTCTCTTTCTATTTTCTCATTATTAGTGTATAAGAATGCAAGGGATTTCTGTGTGTTGATTTTATATCCTGCAACTTTACTATATTCATTGATTAGCTCTAGTAATTTTCTGGTGGAGTCTTTAGGGTTTTCTATGTAGAGGATCATGTCATCTTCAAACAGTGAGAGTTTTACTTCTTCTTTTCCAATCTGGATTCCTTTTATTTATTTTTCTGCTCTGATTGCTGTGCCCAAAACTTCCAAAACTATGTTGAATAGTAATGGTGAAAGTGGGCACCCTCGTCTTATTCCTGACTTTAGGGGAAATGCTTTCAATTTTTCACCATTGAGGATAATGTTTGGTGTGGGTTTGTCATCTATAGCTTTTATTATGTTGAGATATGTTCCTTCTATTCCTGCTTTCTGGAGAGTTTTTATCATAAATGAATGTTGGATTTTGTCAAAGGCTTTCTCTGCATCTATTGAGATAATCATATGGCTTTTATTTTTCAATTTGTTAATGTGGTGTATTACATTGATTGATTTGCAGATACTGAAGAATCCTTGCACCCCTGGGATAAAGCCCACTTGGTCATGGTGTATGATCTTTTTAATGTGTTGTTGGGTTCTGATTGCTAGAATTTTGTTAAGGATTTTTGCATCTATGTTCATCAGTGATATTGGCCTATAGTTTTCTTTTTTTGTGGGATCTTTGTCAGGTTTTGGTATTAGGGTGATGGTGGCCTCACAGAATGAGTTTGGAAGTTTACGTTCCTCTGCAATTTTCTGGAAGAGTTTGAGTAGGATAGGTGTTAGCTCTTCTCTAAATTTTTGGTAGAATTCAGCTGTGAAGCAGTCTGGACATGGGCTTTTGTCTGCTGGAAGATTTCTGATTACCGTTTCAATTTCCGTGCTTGTGATGGGTCTGTTAAGATTTTCTATTTCTTCCTGGTTCAGTTTTGGAAAGTTGTACTTTTCTAAGAATTTGTCCATTTCTTCCAAGTTGTCCATTTTATTGGTATATAATTGCGGATAGTAGTCTCTTATGATCCTTTGTATTTCTGTGTTGTCTGTTGTGATTTATCCATTTTTGTTTCTAATTTTATTGATTTGATTTTTCTCACTTTGTTTCCTGATGAGTCTGGCTAATGGTCTGTCAGTTTTATTTATCTTCTCAAAGCACCAGCTTTTGGCTTTGTTGATTTTGGCTATGGTCTCTTTTGTTTCTTTTGCATTTATTTCTGTCCTAATTTTTAAGACTTCTTTCCTTCTACTAACCCTGGGGTTCTTCATTTCTTCCTTTTCTAGTTGCTTTAGGTGTAGAGTTAGGTTATTTATTTGACTTTTTTCTTGTTTCTTGACGTATGCCTGTATTGTTATGAACCTTCCCCTTAGTACTGCTTTTACAGTGTCCCACAGGTTTTGGGATGTTGTGTTTTCATTTTCATTCCTTTCTATGCATATTTTGATTTCTTTTTTGATTTCTTCTGTGATTTGTTGGTTATTCAGCAGCATGTTGTTCAGCCTCCATATGTTGGAACTTTTAATAGTTTTTCTCCTCTAATTGACATCTAATCTTACTGCATAGTGGTCAGAAAAGATACTTGGAATGTTTTCCATTTTTTTGAATTTACCAAGGCTAGATTTGTGGCCCAGGATGTGATCTATCCTGGAGAAGGTTACGTGTGTGCTTCAGAAAAAGGTGAAATTCATTGTTTTGGGGTGAAATGTCCTATAGATATCAATTAGGTCTAACTGGTCTGTTGTATCATTTAAAGTTTGTGCTTCCTTGTTAATTTTCTGTTTAATTGATCTATCCATAGGTGTGAGTGGGGTATTAAACTCTCCCACTATTATTCTTTTATTGTTAATTTCCCCTTTCATACTTGTTAGCATTTGTCTTACATATTGCGGTGCTCCTATGTTGGGTGCATATATATTTATAACTGTTATATCTTCTTCTTGGATTGATCGTTTGATCATTATGTAGTGACCTTCTTTGTCTCTTTTCACAGCCTTTGTTTTAAAGTCTATTTTATCTGATATGAGTATTGCTCCTCCTGCTTTCTTTTGGTCTCTATTTGCTTGGAATATCTTTTCCCAGCCCTTCACTTTCAGTCTGTATGTGTACCTTGTTTTGAGGTAGGTCTCTTGTAGACAACATAAATAGGGGTCTTGTTTTTGTATCCATTCAGCCAGTCTTTGTCTTTTGGTTGGGGCATTCAACCCATTTATGTTTAAAGTAATTATTGATAGGTATGATCACGTTGCCATTTATTTTATTGTTTTGAGTTCGAGTTTATACACCCATTTTGTGTTTCCTGTCTAAAGAAGATCCTTTAGCATTTGTTGGAGAGCTGGTTTGGTGGTGCTGAATTCTCTCAGCTTTTGCTTCTCTGTAAAGCTTTTGATTTCTCCTTCATATTTCAATGAGATCCTTGCTGGGTACAGTAATCTGGGCTGTAGGTTATTTTCTTTTATCACTTTAAGTATGTCCTGCCATTCCCTCCTGGCCTGAAGAGTTTCTATTGAAAGAGCAGCTGTTATCCTTATGGGAATCCCCTTGTGTGTTATCTGTTGTTTTTCCCTTGCTGCTTTTAATATTTGTTCTTTGTGTTTGATCTTTGTTATTTTGATTAATATGTGTCTTGGGGTGTTTTGCCTTGGCTTTATCCTGTTTGGGACTCTCTGGGTTTCTTGGACTTGGGTGATTATTTCCTTCCCCATTTTAGGGAAGTTTTCAACTATTATCTCCTCAAGTATTTTCTCATGGTTTTTCTTTTTGTCTTCTTTTTCTGGGACTCCTGTGATTTGAATGTGGGGGCGTTTAACATTGTCCAAGAGGTCTCTGAGATTGTCCTCATTTCTTTTTCTTTTTTCCCCTCTGATTCATTTATTTCTACCATTCTATCTTCTACCTGACTAATCCTATCTTCTGCCTCCGTTATCCTACTGTTGGTTCCCTCCAGCTTGTTTTTGATCTCATTTATTGCATTATTCATTATATATCAACCCTTTTTTATTTCTTCTAGATAACTGTTAAACCTTTCTTTCGTCTTTTCAATCCTTGTCTCTAGGCTATTTATCTGTGATTCCATTTTTTTTCCCCAAAATTTTGGATCATTTTTACTATCATTATTCAGAATTCTTTATCAGGTAGATTCCCTATCTCTTCCTCTTTTGTTTGGTTTGGTTAGCATTTATCCTGTTCCTTTACCTGCTGGGTATTCCTCTGTCTCTTCATCTTGTTTATGTTGCTGCATTTGGGGTGGCCTTTCTGTATTCTGGCAGTTGGTGGAGTTCTCTTTATTGTGGAGTTTCCTCATTGTGGGTGTGTTTGTACGGGTGGCTTGTCAAGGTTTCCTGGTTAGGGAAGCTTGTGTCGGTGTCCTGGTGGGTGGAGCTGGATTTCTTCTCTCTGGAGTGCAATGAAGTGTCCAGTAATGAGTTATGAGATGTCAATGGGTTTGGAGTGACTTTGGGCAGCCTGTATATTGAAGCTCGGGGCTGTGTTCCTGTGCTGCTGGAGACTTTGCATGGTGTGTCTTGCTCTGGAACTTGGTGGCCCTTGGGTGGTGCTTGGTTTCAGTGTAGGTATGGAGGCGTTTGATGAGCACATGTTGATTAGTGTTCCCTGGAGTCAGGAGTTCTCTGGTGTTTTCAGGATTTGGCCTTAAGCCTCCTGCTTCTGGTTTTCAGTATTATTTTTACAATAGCCTCAAGACTTCTCCATCTATACAGCACCATTGATAAAACATCTAGGTTAAAGATGAAAAGTTTCTCCACAGTGAGGGACACCCAGAGAGGTTCACAGAGTTACATGGAGAAGGGAAGAGGGAGGAGGGAGATAAGATGACCCGAATGAGATGAGGTGGAATCAAAAGAGGAGAGAGCAAGCTAGCCAGTAATCACTTCCTTATGTGTGCTCCACAGTCTGGACCGCTCAGAGATGTTCACAGAGTTATACAGAGAAGAGAAGAGGAAGGAAGGAGACAGAGGTGACCAGGAGGATAAAGGGGGGAATCAAAAGGAGAGAGACAGATCCAGCCAGTAATCAGTTCCCTATGTGTTCTCCACCGTCTAGAACACACAAAGAGCTTCACAGAGTTGGGTAGAGAAGAAAAGAGGGAGGGAGGAGATAGAGGCGACCTGGTGGAGAAAAAGGAGAGTCCAAATGGGGAGAAAGCAGTCAAGCCAGTAATCTCACTCCCAAGCAAAAATGGATACTGAAGATTGGGTTCTTAGAGGTACAAAATTGATAATAAATACCAAAAAGCAAAGATTAAAAATCTAGAGTAGAGGTTGGATTTTCAAAAATACAATATTAAAGAAAAAAAAGTCTCAAAATTATAAAATATATATATATGAAGTTTGCTTCAAAAAAATAGGGTCTCTCTCTTTTTTTTTTTTTTTTTTGCAAAGTAATAGTAGGTTACAAAAATGAAAATTAAAGGAGTAATAGAGTACTTAAAAATTAAAAAAACTAAAAAAAATAAAGAACGATAGTAAAAATAGTAAAAACATACCTAGGACTTTCTCTGGTGTTGTTGTGGGCAGTGTGGGGTCAGTTCATTTTAAGATAGTTCCTTGATCCAGCTTATATTTCTCAAGATCTATAGGCCCCTCAGAGAAGTCAATGGCAACCTACTCCAGTACTCTTGCCTGGAAAATTCCATGGACGGAGGAGCCTGGTAGGCTGCAGTCCATGGGGTCACTAAGAGTCAGACCCGACTGAGCAACTTCACTTTCACTTTTCACTTTCATTCATTGGAGAAAGAAATGGCAACCCACTCCAGTGTTCTTGCCTGGAGAATCCCAGGGATGGGTGAGCCTGGGGGGCTGCCGTCTCTGGGGTCACACAGAGTCGGACACAACTGAAGAGACTTAGCAGCAGCAGCAGCATAGGCCCCTTCTTATGTAGTCCGTTCTAACCACAGGGTTTTAATCTATTGCACCTGTCACTTCCAAGGAGGTTCCCTCTGTTTTAGCTTCTTCTGTTTGCTGATCTCTTCAGTGTCTAATTTCCACCCTGACACAAGGGGGCGGTGGTGGACACTTTTTTAGGCTCACTTGTTCAGTCGTGCTGTGAGGAGAGAGGGATACTGCAAACAAATAACACTGGCATGTGCTCGCAGTGTCTCAGCCACACTTGGTTTGGCCCCGCTCACGGCGTGTGTGCTTTCCCTGTCAACACTGCTTAGGCTCTAGGTTGCTCTGCAGGGAACTGTCTGAGGCCAGCCCTGGGTTGTGTGCACTTCCCAGGTCTAAGCCACTCAGGTTCAGGTACTCAGGTAGTCTTCAGAGGTGCAGACTTTGTTGGGTTGTGTTTTCTGCCCTTCCCTGATCCGAGCAGCTCAGGTGACCAGGTGTTTGGCGAGCGTGGTCGCTGCGAGTTATCACCTCCCTTGTCCCTGCCACTAGGTTTTCTGGGTGTACAACCAGCGCACATTCTCAGGTGGATGTTGACCGTCCAGAATCCCAAGAAGTCTTAGTAAGTAACGAAGCCTGCTTGCAGTTTGGTAGATAATGCCTCTCTGGGGCCGCAATTGCCCACTTCTGGCTCCGGTTGCCTGTCACCGGAGGGGTATGGTCTGCAACCGGCTAGCTCTGCTCAGTTCTGTGTTCTGTGAGCAGATCTGGTGGTGACTCAAGTTAGGGCTTTTCACATAGTTCTAGTCAGTCCTTTGTTCTGTGAGCAGGCCTGGCGGTGTCTTGAAAGTGAAGTCGCTCAGTCTTGTCTGACTCTTTGCAACCCCATGTACTGTAGCCTACCAGGTTCCTCAGTCCATGGGATTTTCCAGGCCAGAATACTGGAGTGGGTTGCCATTTCCTTCTCCAGGGGATCTTCCTGACTCAGGGATCAAACCCGGGTCTCCGGCACTGTAGGCAGATGCTTTACTGTCTGAGCTACCAGGGATTGTGCCAGGTGGTGTCTTAGGTTAGGGCTTTTCATGTGGTAGCTATTCCACAGTCTGGTTTGCTAGCCCAAGTTAATTCCTTCAGATTGCCCTTGGGGCATTCAGGCCTGGTCCTTACTCTCAGCAATGCAGCCCGCACTTCCCTGCCCAGGCCCCACTTGCTAGTGGCAGATGCAGACGTCTGCGCTGCTTCTCCACTAGGGGAGTTACCGTTGGGCACATAATCTGTGGGTTTTAATTATTTATTTTTCCTCCTGGTTATGTTGCCCTCCCAAAGAAAGGCAATGCCAAAGAATGCTCAAACTACCACACAGTTGCACTCATCTCACACGCTAGTAAAGTAATCCTCAAAATTCTCCAAGCCAGGCTTCAGCAATAAGTGAACCGTGAACTTCTGGTAACAAAAACCCGGTGTACGAGACAGCAAAAGAGACACTGATGTATAGAACAGTCTTATGGACTCTGTGGGAGAGGGAGAGGGTGGGAAGATTTGGGAGAATGACACTGAAACATGTAAAATATCATGTAAGAAACGAGTTGCCAGTCCAGGTTCGATGCACAATACTGGATGCTTGGGGCTAGAGCACTGGGACGACCCAGAGGGATGGTATGGGGAGGGAGGAGGGAGGAGGGTTCAGGATGGGGAACACATGTATACCTGTGGCGGATTCATTTTGATATTTGGCAAAACTAATACAATTATGTAAAGTTTAAAAATAAAATTAAAAAAAAAAAAGAAAGAAAGGCAGAAGAACCAGAGACCAAATTGCCAACATCTGCTGGACCATAGAAAAAGCAAGAGAGTTCCAGAAAGACATCTATTTCTGCTTTATTGACTATGCCAAAGCCTTTGACTGTGTGGATCACAATAAACTGTGGAAAATTCTTCAAAAGATGGGAATACCAGATCCCCTGACCTGCCTCTTCAGAAATTTGTATGCAGGTCAGGAAGCAATAGTTAGAACTGGACATGGAACAACAGACTGGTTCCAAATAGGAAAAGGAGTAAGTCAAGGCTGTATATTGTCATCCTGCTTATTTAACTTCTATGCAGAGTACATTATGAGAAACGCTGGGCTGGAAGAAGCACAAGCTGGAATCAAGATTGCCAGGAGAAATATCAGTAACCTCAGATATGCAGATGATACCACCCTTATGGCAGAAAGTGAAGAGTCAAAAGCCTCTTGATGAAGGTGAAAAAGGATAGTGAAAAAGTTGGCTTAAAACTCAACATTCAGAAAACGAAGATCATGGCATCTGATCCCATCACTTCATGGGAAATAGATGGGTAAACAGTGGAAACATTGTCAGACTTTATTTTTTTGGGCTCCAAAATCACTGCAGATGGTGACTGCAGCCATGAAATTAAAAGACACTTACTCCTTGGAAGGAAAGTTATGACCAACCTAGATAGCATATTCAAAAGTAGAGACATTACTTTGCCAACAAAGGTCTGTCTAGTCAAGGCTATGGTTTTTCCAGTGGTCATGTATGGATGTGAGAGTTGGACTGTTAAGAAAGCTGAGAGCCAAAGAATTGATGCTTTTGAACTGTGGTGTTGAAGAAGACTTGAGAGTCCCTTGGACTGCACAGAGATCCAACCAGTCCATTCTGAAGGAGATCAGCCCTGGGATTTCTTTGGAAGGAATGATGCTAAAGCTGAAACTCCAGTACTTTGGCCACCTCATGTGAAGTGTTGACTCATTGGAAAAGACTCTGATGCTGGGAGGGATTGGGGGCAGGAGGAGAAGTGGACAACAGAGGCTCATATGGCTGGATGGCATCACTGACTCAATGGACATGAGTCTGAGTGAACTCCTGGTGTTGGTGATGGACAGGGAGGCCTGGCGTGCTGCGATTCATGGGGTCACAAAGAGTCGGACACGACTGAGCGACTGAACTGATGTTGCCCTCTGTAGTTCCTAGGCTCACCACAGACTCGGCAGTGAGAGTGTTTCCTGGCGTTTGGAAACTTCTCTCTTTTTTAAGACTCCCTTCTCGAGACAGAGCTCCGTCCCTACCTCTTTTGTCTCTCTTTTTGTCTTTTATATTTTTTCCTACCTCCTTTCAAAGAGAATGGGCTGCTTTTCTGGGTGCTTGATGTCCTCTGCCTGCATTCAGAAGTTGTTTTGTGGAATTTACTCAGCGTTCAAATGTTCTTTTGATGAATCTGTGGGGGAGAAAATGATCTCCCCGTACTATTCTTCTGCCATCTTCCTCCTCCCACTTTCCCATATATCATATTTTAATCTGGTAACAAGATACATCTTTGTAGTCAGAGATATAAAATAGAAACAACTAGATCAAAGTGAAGTGGCTGACTTTTTACATATGGATGTTGAAGTATTTTGTTTCAAAACGACAAGAGATTCTAAAAATGTTCCATGGACAAAAAGTTTTCAGGATTTTCCAGCAGCATATGGAATCAAAGTGCTTCCTAAATATTTCAAGATATAAATACTCTTCAATGCATATACCCTTCACTTGAAAATATACTTCCTTTGATGAAGTGGTTCTGTTTTTTCCTCAACTGGTAAAAGGCCTTTCACCTGTAGATTCAATATGTAAACATTAGCTTCTATTGTAGAAAATGTAGTAGGAAGAACTAAATACAAATGTCTGTGCCTGGGCCTATCCAATCCTGCATTCTACAAAGACAATTGTAAATAAACCTTACCTATTTCAGGTCACTGTTTCTAAGTTTCAGTAAGAAATGAACAACTAGTGGAAAACCTGAAAGAAAGAATGAAGAGAGAGAAAGAGAAATAGGGAGAAAGAAGGCTTCAATTCATTGATCATATGCATATATTTGTGTGTGTGTATGTGTGTAATTTGATCTATGCATATACAACACATATTTTCTTAGTAGAATTTCTTTAACCAAGAGATAAAATTAAAACATTTTTGTTTAGCATATTCATTATTTCTAGGCTAAAAAGATTCATCCTACCATACGGAACAAAAAAATAGGACTGTTCTCTTGTTGAGTTACCGTTTCCAGAGTTAAAAAATCTCAAAATGATTGAAACAGTATTTACACTTCTTACATTTCTTTTCAAGTTTATATGTATACTTATTTTTTTTAATCTCTTGAAGGATGATTAGTATCTTTTGATAGAGGTGTTGGTAAAGACCTTTTGATAAAGGTCTCCACCTCAACAACTGTTCCATGCCTCTTCTAAATTCAAACATTTAACGAAATATCATTCAAGAAGATAACAAAGCATACATGTAATATGTGTTTACATAGTATGTTTTATAATAGTACTCTTTATTATGGTATATAGTAGTACTATGAAAAGTGAAAGTGTTAGTCGCCAAGTTGTGTCTGACTCTTTACGACACCATAGACTATAGCCCACCAGGCTTCTCTGTCAGAAATGGAATTCTCCAGGAAAGAATACTTGTGTGGGTTGTCATGCCTTTCTCCAGGGGATCTTCTCGACCCAGGGATCAAACACAGGTCTCCTGCATTACAGGCGGATTCTTTACCATCTGAGTCACCAGGGAAGCCCAAACACCAGGAGATGGTGCAAAACACAGAAGCCTGGCATACTGTAGTCCATGGGGTTGCAAAGAGTCAAACATAACTTGCAGACTGAACAACAGTAATTATTGTATATAGTAGTACTCTGCTGCTGCTGCTGCTGCTGCTGCTGCTAAGTCGCTTCAGTCGTGTCTGACTCTGTGCGACCCCATAGACAGCAGCCGACCAGGCTCCCCCGTCCCTGGGATTCTCCAGGCAAGCACACTGGAGTGGGTTGCCATTTCCTTCTCCAATGCATGAAAGTGAAAAAATAAAGTGAAGTCGCTCAGTCGTGTCCGACTCTCAGCGACCCCATGGACTGCAGCCCACCACCAGGTCCCTTCGTCCATGGGATTTTCCAGGCAAGAGTACTGGAGTGGGTTGCCATTGCCTTCTACTCTACTGTATGCTATATTCTATATACTGTAATATATAATGCTATGTATAAGACAGTATACTATTGTGTATATAGATATATGTATGTGTTTATAGATATAGGTATGAAGTATAGATACACTGCAATGCCATGTATCAGTGACAGATTAATTTCAGCTCTTTTTTTGTCCAAATTTATATATTATTAATTAGCATGATTCAAATCATTTCTGGTATTATAATTTTGGTATCTATTGCATATTATAAAACTGGTCCACCTATTCAGAATTTTAGTATTTTAAATGCATTACATGTACTCCCATTATTTAATAGCCCCAAAAGGGGGAAAAATAAATGAACTATTAGAGTCATTTAGTCATTTTTATTCATGGAGCAATGCTGTTAATGTTCAAATCAGAAATAAATTTCATATGTTTTTCTTCCAAAGGATATGCCTCAAATTTTAGTATGCAAATTGCCCCCAAGTACAGCTTTCTAGCTGTTTGCTTTTCAAAAGCATATTGCATAAATAGTTAAAATATTCTGGCATTTATAATTAAATTATTTTTCTATTGATCATTTTTATTGCTCTATTTCACATTTTATTCTATTATTTATAGGACACAGTAATGAACTTCCATTGCTTTATTGCATTATTTGGTAAACAATGTAACAAACTCGAGAAAGAGAGCAATAAAATTAAGGTGATTTAGCAATAAAGCAATTCCCTGGATTTTAATTAAATTATGGGACATTATATTCTAAAGACTCTAAACTAGGACTCTCTAATATAGGTCTGGGGCATCATAGATTCAGTTATACCACTTTGAAAATGCAAATCATCCAAAATATCTTGTTGATTTTGATTATATATTTAAAAATGGGGGGGGGGGCGGAAAGCAAGAAGAAACAAATAATGCCTATAACCCATTTTTCCCATGAATGGAGATCCCTGGCAACAAGCATAATTCCTCATAACTGTGAGGCTCTGTATGAGTGTCTCTGAATGAATAGCTCCAAGTGTATATCAGTTTTCAAACAGATCTTTAAAGCAACTGTCTTATTAGTTCTGGAATGTTAAAATGACTTCTAGTATTATTTCCTAGAATATTTTCTGTAGACAGAGTGTAAATCTAGGTAGATAATTATGAGAGTGAGGAATACTCAATATTTAAAATGGAATTTGAACATATCAAATACTTGAGGACCTGAAAGTAGCTTATTCTTTGATAAATATCCAAGGACATTAACATGTATTCTAATAATATTTTAAATGCTAATTCCACTAAATAATTTAACATATATTCACAAAAATGTCCTTGTGTTCATCTGATAATCCAATTTAAAGTACTCTAAAATATTTAACAGCACTTAAAGTATTACTAATAATTGGAATGTATGCATAAGGATTCAGAATGGATAATATACTATGAATTTATGAATCTATCAAAAATATATACCAAATATAAATGCATAAAAATCTTATTTATAGCCAGATAACTGATTCCTGGGAAGCCAAGTTGACTCAAAAAGAATAAGATTATGTCTAGGGTGGTAATTTAATAAGAATTTTGTGTTTCTTTACTGACTGAGCTACAAGGGAAGCCCTTAAGAATTTTGTGTTTCTTTGTATCAGAAATTTAAAATAGTTTCACAAATGATTGAAGGTCTTAAAGTTACACACTCTTAAGATCCATTGAACACATTCTTTACTTATTTATCTGAGTCTTATAAATGTCACAATTTAATGGACTTAAGATTTTGTTTTAATTTTTCAGCCTCCTTGACTGTAAAAATCGGTCTTATTCATTGGATATAGATGCAACATGGGCCCCAGGGATCTAGTGATGTTAATTGGTCCCTTTTAAAGCTAATCGTACTTTAGGATTTACCTTTATGAGACATTTGGTATAAATACTACATCATATGTAGTTATGTACTTATTTTTTCAGATTAACCCTTTTATGCCTACAGGATTTTAAAAAATTGTATTTCTGTATAAAGAATCATTATAAAAAAATAAAATCATTAGAAAGCAGAGTCATCACTTTGCCAACAGAGGCCCATATAGTCAAAGCTGTGGTTTTTGCAGTAGTCACATATGGATGTGAGAGTTGGACCATAAAGAAGGCTGAGTGCTGAAGAATTGATTCTTTCAGATTGTGGTGCTAGAGAAGACTCTTGAGAGTCCCCTGGATTGCAGGGAGATGAAACCAGTCAATCCTAAAGGAAATCAACTCTGAATATTCATTGAAAGGACTGATGCTGAAGCTGAAGCTCCAATACTTTGACAACCTGATGGGAAGAACCAACCCATGGAAAAGACCCTGATGCTGGGACAGATTGATGGCAGGAAGAGAAGAGGGCAACAGAGAATGAGATGGTTGGATGGTATCACCAACTCATTGTATGTCAGTTTGAACAAACTCTGGGAGATTGTGAAGGACAGGGTAACCTGGCATGCTGTGCAGTCCATGGGGTCACAAAGAGTCAGACACGAGTTAGTGACTAAATAACAACAAACAACAGAAATAAAGAATCATAGTACATCCATATCCTGCCTGCTTGACCCACAAATATTGACATTTTCCAAGATCATGTGCTTTTTCATTTTCTCATTCTACATGCTCTTCTTCAGTGCATCTTCTGTTTTCTACTGTTTTATATACTAATTTTGTGGTGACTGATAAATCTCTACTTCCCTTAATCAATTCCCATAAGATTTAGATATAGTTGGCATTTTTTCTTTGTCTCACAAGCACTGAAATGGACTGAATGTTTGAGTTCTTCAAAAATTCATATATTGAAATCCTAAGCACCTTTGTCAAGTAATTAAGATGAGAGGATGGAGCCCTTGGGAATGTAATTAGTGTCTTTACCAGAAGACACCAAATAACTAGCTAACTCTCTTTTCACCATATAAGGACATTAAAATAAGCCCTCTGTAATCCAAGAAGATGCATTCACCAAAAACCTGATCATATTGGCACCTAAATCTTGAACTTCCAGCCTCCAGAATTGTGAGGAATAAATGTTTGTTGTTTAAGTCTCCCAGTCTCTGGAAATTTATTATAACAGCCCAAACTGGCTAAAACACATAGTTAAACTTAAAATGTGCAAAGTGTCTACCCTAAGGTCTCCAACTTGGCGTTACTTTTAATGAAGGCAGAGGCCATGTAATATTCATTTCTGTACCCAGAAACTAGTAGAGCATATAATATAATATCTACGAGTAGATACTCAGGGCTTTTCTCTCTCTTCTTCTTCTGGAACCCCTAAAATGCAAATATTGGTCTATTTAATGTTGTCGCAGAGGCCCCATAGGCTATCTTCATTTCTTTTCATTTTCTTTTTTCTATATTCTGTTTTCTGGCAGTTATTTCCACCATTCAGTCTTCCAGGTCATTTATCCATTCTTCTGCCTCAATTATTCTGCTGTGGATTGCTTCTAGTGTATTATTCATCTCTGTTTGTCTGTTCTTTAGTTCTTCTAGATCTTTGGTAAATATTTGTCGCATCTTCTCAATCTTTGCCTCCATTTTTTTTTTTTCCTGAAATCCTGGATCATCTTCACAGTCATTATTCTGAATTCTTTTTCTGGAAGGTTGCCTAGCTCCACTTCATTTAGTTGTTTTTCTTGGATTTTATCTTGTCCCTTTACCTAATACATAAGTTTCTGCTTTTTCATCATGATTAACTTTCTGTAATATGGCTTTTGTTTTAGCCACTGTGAGACTATGCTTCCTCTTGCTTCTTCTGTCTGCCTTTTGCCTGTCAGGGGCTAAGAGGCTTGTCTAAGTTTCTTGATGGGAGGCAATGGCAATGGGAAAAACTGGGTCTTGCTTTGATGGGCAGGGTCTTGATCAGTAAAGCTTTAATCCAATTATCTGCTGATGGGTGGGGTTGCACTCCCTCCCTGGTAGTTGTTTGGCCTGAGGTGACTCAGCCCTAGGGTCTATGGTAGGGTTAATGGTGAACTCCAAGAGTTCAGTTCAGTCACTCAGTCGTGTCTGATTCTTTGCAGCCCCCTGAATTGTAGCACGCCAGGCCTCCCTGTCCATCACCAGTACCCAAAGTTCACTCAAATTCACGTGCGTCAGGTTGGTGATGCCATCCAACCATCTCATCCTCTGTCATCCCCTTTTCCTCCTGCCCCCAATCCCTCCCAGCATCAGAGTCTTTTCCAATGAGTCAACTCTTCACATGAGGTGGCCAAAGTACTGGAGTTTCAGCTTTAGCATCATTCCTTCCAAAGAAATCCCAGGGCTGATCTCCTTCAGAATGAACTGGTTGGATCTCCTTGCAGTCCAAAGGACTCTCAAGAGTCTTCTCCAACACCACACTTCAAAAGCATCAATTCTTCCACGCTCAGCTTTCTTCACATCCATACATGACTACTAGAAAAACCATAGCCTTAACTAGATGGACCTTTGTTGGCAAAGTAATGTCTCTGCTTTTCAATATGCTATCTAGGTTGGTCAGAACTTTCCTTCCAAGGAGTAAGTGTCTTTTAATTTCATGGCTGCAATCACCATCTGCAGTGATTTTGGAGCCCCAAAAAATAAAGTCTGACAATGTTTCCACTGTTTCCCCATCTATTTCCCATGAAGTGATGGGACCAGATGCCATGATCTTCATTTTCTGAATGTTGAGCTTTAAGCCAACTTTTTCACTCTCCTCTTTCACTTTCATCAAAAGGCTCTTTAGTTCCTCTTCACTTCTGCCATAAGGGTGGTGTCATCTGCATATCTGAGGTTATTGATATTTCTCCTGGCAATCTTGATTCAAGCTTGTGCTTCTTCCAGCCCAGCGTTTCTCATGATGTACTCTGCATAGAAGTTAAATAAGCAGGGTGACAATAGACAGCCTTAACATACTCCTTTTCCTATTTGGAACCAGTCTGTTGTTCCATGTCCAGTTCTAACTGTTGCTTCCTGACCTGCATATAGGTTTCTCAAGAGGCAGGTCAGGTGGTCTGGTATTCCCATCTCTTTCAGAATTCTCCACAGTTTATTGTGATCCACACAGTCAAAGGCTTTGGCATAGTCAATAAAGCAGAAATAGATGTTTTTCTGGAACTCTCGTGCATTTTCAATGATCCAGCAGATGTTAGCAATTTGATCTCTGGTTCCTCTGCCTTTTCTAAAACCAGCTTGAACATCTGGAAGTTCACGGTTCACATATTGCTGAAGCCTGGTTGGAGAATTTTGAGCATTAGTTGACTAGTGTGCGAGATGGGTGCAATTGTGTGGTAGTTTGAGCATTCTTTGGCATTGCCTTTCTTTGGGATTGGAATGAAAACTGACCTTTTCCAGTCCTGAGGCCACTGCTGAGTTTTCCAAATTTTCTGGCATATTGAGTGAGCACTTTCACAGCATCTTCTTCCAGGATTTGAAACAGCTCAACTGGAATTCCATCACCTCCACTAGCTTTGTTCATAATGATGCTTCCTAAGGCCCACTTGACTTCACATTCCAGGCTCTCTGGCTCTAGGTGAGTGACCACACCATCGTGATTATCTTGATTGTGAAGATCTTTTTTGTACAGTTCTTCTGTGTATTCCTGCCACCTCTTCTTAATATCTTCTGCTTCTGTTAGGTCCATACCATTTCTGTCCTTTATCGAGCCCATCTTTGCATGAAATGTTCCCTTGGTATCTCTAATTTTCTTGAAGAGATCTCTAGCCTTTCCCATTCTGTTGTTTTCCTCTATTTGTTTGCATTGATCGCTGAAGAAGTCTTTCTTATCTCTTTTTTCTATTCTTTGGAACTCTGCATTTCAAAATCTTTCATTTTCTCCTTTGCTTTTCACTTCTCTTCTTTTCACAGCTATTTGTAAGGCCTCCCCAGATAGCCATTTTGCTTTTTTGCATTTATTTTCCATGGGGAAGATCTTGATCCCTGTCTCCTGTACAATATCACAAACCTCAGTCCATAGTTCATCAGGCACTCTAACTATCAGATCTAGTCCCTTACATCTATTTCTCACTTCCACTGTATAATCATAAGGGATTTGATTTAGGTCACACTTGAATGGTCTAGTGGTTTTCCCTACTTTCTTAAATTTAAGTCTGAATTTGGCAATAAGGTGTTCATGATCTGAGCCACAGTCAGCTCCCAGTCTTGTTTTTGCTGACTATATAGAGCTTCTCCATCTTTGGCTGCAAAGAATATAATCAATCTGATTTCAGTATTGACCATCTGGTGATGTCGGGGACCTTCCAGTGCCCCCTTCCCTGTTGTAAGCCCCTGCCAATCCACACTTCCACAGGAGACCCTCCAACACTAATAGGTATTTTTGGTTGTAGGTAGTTTTATTCAGTCCAAGACCTCTCCGCTGGATCTTGATGCCCACAAAATTTTGCTTGTGTCCTCAATGTTTGGACTGTCTGTTTCCCTCAGTCCTCTGGAAGGCCTATAATCAAATCTGGCTGGCCCTCAAGACCAGATTCCCTGGAGATTCCCAGTCCCTTTGACAGATCCCCAAGATGGGAAGCCTGATATAGGGTTCAGAACCTTCACAGTAGTGTGAGAACTTCTTTGGTATTATGGTTCTCCAGTCTGTGGGTCACCAACCTGTCAGGTGTGGGATTTTATTTTATGTTGATTTCTCCCTACCATCTCACTGAGGCTTCTTTGTCTTTGGTTGTGGGGTATCTTTTTCTGTGGGTTCCAGCGTCCTCCTCTTGATGGTTGTGGAACAGCTAATTGCAATTTTGGTGCTCTCACAGGAGGAGATGAGTGCATCTCCTTCTACTCCACCATCTTGAATGGGAAGCTCTCTTGTTATTGTTTTTAACTGAGACTGTATCTTGTCTGATATAAGTATAGTCACCCAGTTATGTATGACTTCAAGTCTATATCCTTTGCAATATGCTTCCTGTTTTTAAAGTTTTTGTTTTTTATGTATAAAAATTCCTAAATTCCTAAAATTCCTAAATTCCTAAATTCCTAAAAATCCCTAAAATTCCAACATTACCATCAAATATGTATAACTAAAACTCTGTATTTGAGTAGGAACCATATTTTATATAGTTTGTTAAAGTAAATCATGTGATTGAAATCTTGACCAGAAAATCAGCAATTCAGGATGCTAATTTTAAATCTTACTTGAAGGTGTCTGAAAGTGCTGAAGAGTCTTATCCCTCTTCTGAATTTTAGTTTGTCATCATATTCTCCTAAAATATATTTCTGAGAACACTATCCCACAACACCACACACCCATGCACACGATATTCTGTGGTTAAGTAAGTTTAACCACAAACTAAACAAAGAAAAGCAAGGAGAAATAAGAAAGCCTTCTTCAGTTATCAGTGCAAAGAAAGAGAAGAAAACAATAGAATAGGAAAGACTAGAGATTGCTTCCAGAAAATTAGAGATACCAAGGGAACATTTCATGAAAAGATGGGCTCAATAAAGGACAGAAATGGTAGAAACCTAACAGAAGCAGAAGATATTAAGAAGAGGTGGCAGGAATACACAGAAGAACTGTACAAAAAAGATCTTCATGACCAAGATAATCACAATGATGTGATCACTCACCTAGAGCCAGAGAGCCTGGAATGTGAAGTCAAGTGGGCCTTAGGAAGCATCATTATGAACAAAGCTAGTGGAGGTGATGAAATTCCAGCTGAGCTGTTTCAAATCCTGGAAGAAGATGCTGTGAAAGTGCTCACTCAATATGCCAGAAAATTTGGAAAACTCAGCAGTGGCCTCAGGACTGGAAAAGGTCAGTTTTCATTCCAATCCCAAAGAAAGGCAATGCCAAATAATGCTCAAACTACCACACAATTGCACCCATCTCACACACTAGTAAAGTAATGCTCAAAATTCTCCAAGCCAGGCTTCAGCAATACGTGAACCGTGAACTTCCAGATGTTCAAGCTGGTTTTAGAAAAGGCAGAGGAACCAGAGATCAAATTGCCAACATCTGCTGGATCATTGAAAAAGCACGTGAGTTCCAGAAAAACATCTATTTCTGCTTTACTGACTGTGCCAAAGCCTTTGATTGTGTGGATCACAATAAACTGGAACATTCTGAAAGAGATGGGAATACCAGACCACCTGACCTGCCTCTTGAGAAACCTATATGCAGGTCAGGAAGCAACAGTTAGAACTGGACATGGAACAACAGACTGGTTCCAAATAGGAAAAGGAGTACGTCAAGGCTGTCTATTATCACCCTGCTTATTTAACTTCTATGCAGAGTACATCATGAGAAATGCTGGGATAGAGGAAGCATAAGCTGGAATCAAGATTGCCAGGAGAAATATCAATAACCTCAGATATGCAGATGACACCACCCTTATGGCAGAAGGTGAAGAAGAACTAAAGAGCCTTTTGATGAAAGTGAAAGAGGAGAGTAAAAAAGTTGGCTTAAAGCTCCACATTCACAAAACTAATATCATGGCATCTGGTCCCATCACTTCATGGGAAATAGATGGGGAAACAGTGGAAACAGTGTCAGACTTTATTTTGGGGGGCTCCAAAATCACTGCAGATGGTGATTGCATCTGCAAGATGCTTACTTCTTAGAAAGCATATTAAAAAGCAGAGACATTATTTTGTCAACAAAGGTCCATCTAGTCAAGGCTATGGTTTTTCCATTGGTCATGTATGGATGTGAGAGTTGGACCATAAAGAAAACTGAGTGCTGAAGAATTGATGCTTTTGAACTGTGGTGTTGGAGAAGACTTTGAGAGTTCCTTGGACTACATGGAGATCCAACCAGTCCATCCTAAAGGAGATCAGTCCTGAGTGTTCATTGGAAGGACTGATTTTGAAGCTGAAGCTCCAATACTTTGGCCACCTGATGCGAAGTGCTGACTCATTTGAAAAGACCCTGATGCTGGGAAAGATTGAGGGCAGGAGGAGGAGGGTATGGCAGAGGATGAGATGGTTGGATGGCATCACCAACTCCATGGACACGAGTTTGGGTAAACTCTGGGAGTTGGTGATGGACAGGAAGGCCTGGTGTACACAATCATGTGGTTGTAAGATATACTCAGTAAAGGAATTTGTAAACTCAGTACAGAAATATTTTAAGCCGTATTTTTTTTTTCTAAATTTTGTCTGATATGGAAATACTGTCCTGCTTCTGTCCATCCCTAACTCCCATATAAAATATGTTCAATGGAACATACTTTGGGAAATGTAAGATTATGATCTTCTCTCTGATGGTCTTTCGGGTACATTCTGTGGTTCTTACGGCAATTCTTTAGTGATGCTTCAAAACAATGCTTGCAACACTCAATAATTACTTATTCTTATTGCTTGAAAAGTACACTTCGGTAGAGTTTCTATGAATCAGTCATGTGTTGAATAAAAATAATACAAAATTTTTATTCACATTGGCTTTAATTATAAAAGCATTGTTATATAACAAGATTTAAAAGTAAGACAGAGTTAAGGAGTTGTACTATCAGTTCTCTGTAATTTTTTAGTTTGAACTTAGAATTGTTTTTATTTCCAGTCGTATAGTACGATGGCTATAAAAGTTGTCATCAGTCCAGATATGGAAACATTCAGGTGAAATGGCTACCTTTTCCATGTGTTGTTTTCTTAGGAATGAGGAAAATATTTTCAGAAGCCCTTCAGAGGACTTCATATGTCATTGGTCACTTGTGTATTCTTAATTCAGACACTGGCAACAAAGATACAGTTATCATGAGTGAATTGATCCAAATTTTATACACCATTTAGAAGTAGAGATCAGACAGCTTCCCATGAAATACATGATTATATGCTGGAAAGTTGATAATTGTTAAAAAAAAATCAGTATACTTTTAGAGGGGAGAAGGGTATGGAATACTGAGCAGACAAAAACAAGTTCTGTTGTATAATCTCAAACAAATATTAAGACAATCAAAGAAATAATAGGCTGAGTTTAAATACAGAAATGTTGAAGAGAAACATCAGACCAAAGATATGAAGGCATGGGATATATTATCAGTTTTCACATTACAAAACTATGTTCATAGGATAATCACTTAAAATAGCTGAGCCTCAGTTTCCCTACCTACATAGATGGTATTACTTATTTATCATTATTCAAGTACACATTATGATCATAAAGTGAAATAATAAATATGAGAGCTCTTTTACTTACAAATACTATCTTATTTTAATATATTTAGCTATCTTTGAGAAAGAAAATTTAACCTTTTCACATGGTAATCAGTACACTTAGACACAATATATTTAAATGGGAAAGCATTCAAAATATATCATTTTTTTTCCTTATAATTTTGGTAGTTCTCTATTAAAGTATAGAATGAGTCAAACAACCTTAAACCTACCTTTTTTATCAGCATGGATTCTTGAAGATGGTAACCTGTATTTTCGAGGAGTTTGCAAGCAAGAGAGAAGGGCCTGAAATCTAGCAACTCAGTGTAGATATAATGCTTACAGTAACATAAATGACAAAGTGTCAGTGATGACTGAGATGACAAATGACAACATGCATATTAATAAGCACCAGACGACATTCAATCACTGTCCAATATTCATAGTCATGTTGAAGGACAATGCAATCTTCAAATGCAGTACCTCACAGAGGAGGTGTGACTGTCACCAAACAACTTCTATATCTTAGGAAGTCAGCATAAAAGTGGCAAGGTTATGCCTACCTTGGTGGAGGGGTGAATTACACCTACATATTTCTTATATTCATTCTAAAGGGCAAGAATAATAGCCCCTCAAATTATTGTTTAGAAGTCATGTCTACACATGCACCAGCTCATGCTTTTCGACTGAACTTAGTAATGAATAAAATTAAAATATCTCTGTCTCTGTGTCTCTTTATCTCTTTGTCTTCCTACCTGGATAGTTATTTGCTTGTTTGATCAATTCTGTCAAATTAGTCAATCTAGTTGGAATTTATGTGGTTCTATGTTATTAATCTAATTATGTGGTGCATATGCTATGTGTTTATTCCTGTATAAAATGTACACATAAGTAATTTTTTTAGATTTCAAATGTCCAGACATCTATAAGAGGCATAATTTATTTTTATTTGCAGGATGTTTTCCCTTTTCACATGTAGCAGGATTTCTTAATTTTGTTATCAACATATAATAAATTTAAATAATGTAAAAACTTGACAAAAGCATTCAACAACCTGACCCGGAAGTCCTGAGGTGGACAGTCCAGTCCAAAAACTTGAGTGACAGGTAGAGATTCCCTCTGGCACTACAGAAATGGCTGACATTGCTGCTGTTGTCACAGCTCTAATGTTATTCAACAGATATTTTGGACTGAATATAAAAATCCATCAAAAATCTATTTGTGTCCCTGGGCTTGAATGTAAATGTGTATGGAAGACTCATACCATCAGCTCTTATGGTTATTTATTTTATACTGAAATCAACAGATATTCTTTTTATCTATACAGGCAACAATAAGCTATGTTTCAAAGATAGGTGGGTGTTCCAAATGTCTTTTCTTGAAATAGTATTAAGAATGATTATATTAAATGAATCTTAAACTTCACCCAAGAGATAAGAAATTACCTACTGAAAAATACTAGAAATAATTGGCTTTTCTGTATAATTATTTATCTTTAGCATAGTGTACTTTTCATCTAAGGCTACAAAACAAAATACCCCAGACTGGGAGGCTTACAAAACAGAAGTTTATTTTCTTATAGTTCTGGAGGCTGGAAGTCTCAGATCAAGATGTTGGCAGGCTTGGTTTCTCCAGAGGCCTCTCTCATTGACCTGCAATTGGCTGCCTTCTCTTTGTGTCCTCTGCATGACCTTTCTCTGAGGGCGTGCACTCCTGCTGTCTCTTTCTCTTCTTATGAGGACAGTAGTCCTATTGGACTAGGGCCTCACTCTTTGACCTTATTTAACCTTATATACCTTGTTAAAAGTGCTATCTCTAAATACAGTCAATTAGAACTTCAACTTATGACTGCCAGGGGGAAACAATTCAGTTCATAACATATAGTTAAAATAAAATTCCATCTCTTTTAAGGAAACACTTGGTACATAATTTTTAACTAAATTCAATTTAATTTGGTGACTATCCAACATATATTCTGCGATAAATCATATAAATCTCTAAGCACATTTTCTGGAATATAGTACATATTCAGGATATATTTGTTGTCTTTAGCTTCCTGGCACAGAAAATTAAGAGAGAAAGGAATGAGATATACAGAGGGGAGATTTAGAGAGAGAGACATAAATTCAGGCCCTAGAAAAACTTAAAAGACTACTATGTGATTTAGTGTTAAAAGGGACATTATAGTTTAGTCATACTTAGAAAGAGAAAACAGTGAGAGACTTGTGGACAAAAGTTTGTAGCAAGGATTCAGAGGATTCATAAAGGAACTGAATTTGTAGAGGGCCTTGAATGAGAAAGAGGATGGAAATTCCAGGCAAAGAAATCAACATGAGCAAAGGCACTGGAATAGAAACAAGCATGATGTATTATAGCAGGTTCATTATCAAACCCTTTCCACTCCCCAACAGCCAAGAACAGGCTGATGCACCCAACACAACCTGCAGCCTATGGAATGTTTTAGGGTCAAAGCTAAGCTAGGATACTCTGGGTAAATTATTATTTGGGTCATCAAAGAACACATCTTCCAGTGTTAAACCAGCATATATTTCTGATTCATCTTTGTCCATACTCCCTTGTAGATTTGCTGGCAGTATATCTATAGAAAATTAAGTCCCAGAGAGACAAATGCAAGAGCAATGGACAAAAGTAGTATATCTGAATGAAGTAACAGACCCTTTAAGATGTGCTAAGAATCAGATATCTGAAATGTGGAGGAGAACCAAATGTACATTTTGTGAGGAATGTTTTCCAAATAAGTCTAAGTTCTTACTCTGACTCAAATACCAGGCCCAGTATTTGGCAGGTTTTGTCCATAATTTCTAAGAAATGAAACAAATACAAAACACTGATATATACACATGTATATACATACAGACATATACACATATCTTTAATTTTGGTAGCTTTTGTTTCAAAATTGCGCCTTGTGTAAAAATGGAGAAAAGGGGAGAATACAGCAGTATAGTTGCTGGTCATTTCCATATTCTAGTCTCATACATAGTTAGATGAAAGATGTCTATTATTATTCTCATATACACCTCATCCTTAGATTATTTGACAGAAACACAAATGAGAAGAGGTAGGCTTGCATGTCGTGTATTATTGCTTTGGCCATGGAGTTTGTCCCAAGGCTATCCACCTGATCCAAGCTGAGATCTGATTTTCTTTCTTAAGAAAATTTGAATTTTAGGTACAGAGATAGATTTAGTGAAAGGGTGTTGAATACTTGAACTTGGGCATAAGATCAAATAGATATGGGCCAGAGACAAATAATCATTGCAATACCAAACCACAAGGAATATCAAAATTGAGAGCCCTATAGAGGAAGTTCTTCTGCAGAAAGATGCACGGACTGCATATATACAGAAAAGAGAGAGCATAGAACACACCAAACACAGTCTAACTTACAGACCATATCAGAAGTCTAGTTATAATTTCTGAAAACTTCCTCTATTTTCTGTTTCTTTGCAGTAATGTTCATTCAAATAAGCATTATTTTTTTTTCCCTAGTAATTAAAGAATCCCTGGCTAGAATAGTTTTTAACCTTATTTATGTATGCTTTTAGATTTCCTTAACTTCCCCAGAAATTGTGTTTGGTTAGATATGTTTTGCTAAAATAATAATATATTTGCATATTGTAGGAGGTATAACATGCAAGGACTTCCCAAGCGGTGCAGTGGTTAAGAATCCACCCGCATGCCAATGAAGGAGATGCAGGTTCAATCTCTGGGTCAGGAAGATCCCCTGGGGAAGGAAATGACAACCCACTCCAGTATTCTTGCCTGGAAAATTCCATGGGCAGAGGAACCTGATGAAGTACAGTCCATGGAGTCGCAAAGAGTCGGAAATGACTGAGAGGACTGAGTACGCATAGCATGCAATTGGATGCTGTAGACTTTCAAAAGATATTGAAGGGATTGAACAAATGTATAAAGTTTGCACTCATGTAGTACGAACATAAATTATGTTATGAAATTATGGAATTTAATTATGACATTATGGCATATAATCCCAACACAAACTTACACTTATAAAAACTGATTTAAAGTGGCCACAGCATATCAAAATACTGCATAATGTATCAACTCATACATAGGCATTTTAAGGGCAATTCTTAATTCACATATAAATACTAAACAATTTTTTCTTCCTTTAAATAATTCTCTTTCCATTTTCTTTTTTTTATCGGAGAGGAAATAGCTAATGTAACATCTGTAACTAAAGCATAGTTATTGTCTGGGTTTGTGCATATTTAAACTGAATGTCTGTTCAATAAATGTAGTTACTCAGAAACCAAAGTTAAAAATTACTTTTGTAAATTTTTCTGCTTGCATTTATAAGTTTGCCTCTTTTTTTCTATTTCTAATCATTGTTTCATTAGAAAAGAAGAGGTATATACTTAACTTCTATACTTTCAAAATTGTTTAACTTCACATTTAACCTTTCTAAGATCATGCATACTACACTTGTGGACATAAGGTTTGCTGCTGCTGCTGCTAAGTCGCTTCAGTCGTGTCTGACTCTGTGTGACCCCATAGACGACAGCGCACCAGGCTCCCCCGTCCCTGGGATTCTCCAGGCAAGAACACTGGAGGGGGTTGCCATTTCCTTCTCCAATGCATGAAAGTGAAAAGTGAAAGTGAAGTCGCTCAGTCATGTCCGACTCTGAGCAACCCCATGGACTGCAGCCCACCAGGCTCCTCCATCCATGGGATTTTCCAGGCAAGAGTACTGGAGTGGGGTGCCATTGCCTTCTCTGGGACATAAGGTTTAGGACCAATTAAATAATATTAAATTCAGTGCTACAAAGACAACACCCTCTCTCAAATCCTGTTTATGTAATACTGTGATAAGTACTATATTCTAGACTCTATCCTTGAGTGTAGACAATTTGAGTCATTTTGCATCTCTGATTTCTGATTTGTGTAAAATGATTTATCACTGATTTATGTTGGATGAATTTATAGATGATGTAATTTTTATATGTAGAAAGTCACTACCTTAAGTATAATATGTTGAATCAAAAGAATGAAGTGTAGAGAGAACTATGTAGGAGAACATAGTTCTCCTTTTTCAGAACTTAAGTTTCTTTTCTTGAAGCACAGATTTGCAAAAATGGGTCATAATTTAGGCAACACTATCCCCACTATTTGATGACTTAGGTCTCCTATTGAAGGATAATAGCAATAATAATGATTTTAAATACATTTAATGAGGTTTCCATTGACAGATCATTCTCCTCATTTCTTGTCCTACTTTCTAGTTATTGAGATTTAATTCACACACCATAAAATTCATATTTTTAAAGTGTACAATTCCATAGTTTTCAGTCTATCCACAGATACATTCAACATATTCAATTTTAAAACAGTTTTGTCAGCTCAAAAAGAAAATGCAAACCCTTTAGCTGTCACCTACATATCTCTTCATTCCTCCAACTAGCCCTCAGCAACCACTATTTTGCTCTCTATAGATTACTCTGTTTTGCCCTATCATTTAAAATGAATCATATACTATATGGTCTTTTGTGCCTGGCTTCTTTTAGTTAGCATGATGTTTTCAAGGTTTATACATGTTGTAGCATCTTTTAATAACAATTACTTCATTCCTTCTGAGGACTAAATAATATTCCATTTTAAGGATTTATTACTTTCTTATCCATTCAACTGATAATGGGCATTTGAGTTGCTTCCACCTTTTTCTATTATGAATAACAGTACTGTAAGCATTCATGTACAAGTTTGTATGGGGACATATGTTTTGATTTCTCTTGGGTTTTATATCTAGGAGGGGAATTACTGAGTAATATCTATATTTAATTATTTGAGGAACTGCCAAACTGCTTTCCAGAGTAACTTTGATGTTTTACATTTCTACCAGCAGTGTAAGAAGATTGAGGTTTTCCTGCATTCTGGACAGCAGTTGTTCTTGTCAAACCATTAAAAAAAAATTTAAGACTACCTTTAGAGCAGTTTAAGGTTCACAGCAAAATTTCAGGAAGGTACAGAGATTTCCCATAAATCCTCTGTCCCCACACATGCATAGCCTCCCTCATTATCACTATAACTCACCAGACTGGTTCATTTGTTACAACAGATGTACACACATTGACACATGACAATCATCTAAAATCCACAGTTTACCTTAAGGTTCACCTTGGTGTCATTATGAGTTTGGACAAATGTGTAATGACATGTCTATTACTGTGGTATCATACGGAGTGTTTTCACTGTCCTAAAAATGCTCTGTAATCTGCCTATTCATCCCTCCCCTTAATCCACCCCCTACCCAATGCACTGATCTTTTTACTGTCTCCATAGTTTAATCTTTTTCAGTCTGTGTATAGTTGGAATCAAACAGCATGTATATTTTCAGATTGGCTTTTTTTCCTTATTAATATGCATTAAGTTTCCTCCATGTCTTTTAATGGCTTGATAGCTCATTTGTTTTTGGACTGAACAATATTTGATTGGATGTACTGCAGTTTATCTTCACCTACAGAAGGACATCTTGATTGCTTTCAAGTTTTGGCAATTATGCATAAAACTTCTATTCCTATCCATGTACAGGTTTTTGTTTGGGCATAAATTTTCATGTCTTTTGGATAAATACTGAGGAGTGTGACTGCAACATCATATAACAAGACTATTTTAACTTTGTAAGAAACTGTCTTCCAAAGTGGCTTTACTGTTTTGCATTTCCACCAGAAATGAATGAGAGCTTCTTTTGCTCCCCATCTCCTCCAGGATTTGGTGTTTCCAGTGTTCTAGATATTACTAATTCTAATAGATATCAAATGATATTTCATTGTTTTCATTTGAATTTAGTGATGTCATATGATATAGAGCATCTTGTCATTGTTTATTTGCCATCTGCATATGTTCTTTGGTGAGGTGTATGTTAAGGTCTTTAGCCCAGTTTTTAATCAAGTTGTTTTCTTATTATTGAATTTTATGAGTTCTTTGTTTATTTTGGATAACAGTCCTTTATCAAATATATCTTTTGCAAATGTTTGCTCCCAGTATGTGGTTTGTCTTCTCATTCTCTTGACATTGCTTTTTGCAGAACAGTGTTCATTTGTGATGTAAAAGTTTAGTTTATCAACTGGTTCTTTCATGGATTATATCTTTGGTATTGTATATTAAAGCCATCACCATATCTATGGTCCTCTAGGTATTCTTCTAATGTTATTTTCTAGAAATTTTATACTTTTTCAATTTGCATTTAGATCTGTATTCAGTTTTGAGTTAATTTTGTGAAGTGTAAAAAGTCTATGTCAAGATATTTTTGTTGTTGGATATGGTTGTCTCATTGTTCTAGCACCATTTGTTGAAAAGACTTTCTTTGCTATATTGCCTTTTTTTCTTTATCAAAGATCATTTGACTATATTTATGCACGTCTACTTAAGTGCCATTGATCAATTCGTCTTTTCTTTCACTGATACCACATTGTCTTCATTACTGTAACTAGATAGTAAGTCTTGAAGTTAGGTAATGTCAGTCCTCCAATTTTGCTTTTTTCCTTTAGTATTATGTTGGTTATTCTGAGTCTTTACCTCTCCATATACACTTCAGAATCAGTTGATAGATAACCGCAGTGTAATTCAATAGGATTTTCATTGGCATTGCATTGACTCTGTGAACTGATGTCTTGACAATATAGGAACTGTGTCTTCCTATCTATGAACATGAAATGTCTCTTCATGTATTTTATTCTTTAATTTTTGTTATCAGAGTTTTGTAGTTTCCCTCACATATTTTGTATATATCTTGTTAGATTTTTACCTAAGTATTACATTTGGGGGATGCTAATGTAAATGATTTCATATTTTTAATTTCAAAGTCCACTTGTTCACTGCTGGTCTATAAAAAGATGACTGACCCTTGTATATTAACATTGTATCCTGAAACCTTGCTATAACTTATTAGTTCCAAGAGGGTTCTTTGTGTTGCTTCTTTCAGATTTTCTACATAGACAATCACAGCATCTGTAGACAAAAGCAGTCTTATATTTTGCTTCCCAATCTATATACATTTTGTGTCCTTCAATTGTCTTATTACATTAGCTAGAATTTCTAGTACAATTTTGAAAAGAAGTAGTGAGAGACAATATTTTTGTCTCATACTTGATATTAATGAGGAAGCTTTGAGTTTCTCACCATTAAATATAATGTTAGCTGCAGGGTTTTTGTAGACATTCTTTATCAAGGTGAAGAAGTTCCCTTCTCTTCCCAGTTTGCTAAGAACTTTTATTATAAATAGGTGTTGGATTTTGTCAAATGCTTGTTCTACCCTGTTGATATAATCAAGTTATTTTTCCTTTTTAGTCTTTGATGTGATAGGTTACATTAATTGGTCTTTGAATATTTATCTACCTTGCATATGTAAATCCCACTTGGTTGAGGGTTGTGGTGTATAATTATATGTATTTGGATTATTGTACTTTTTTATTCTAGCCAGTCTAGCCAGTCTAAGGGGATTCACTGTGATTTTGATTTGCATTTCCTTGATGAATATTGGTGTCAAACAAATGTGCCTATTGGCTATTTGTATATTTTCTTTGGAGTAATGTCTTCAGGTTCTTCATTTTGAAGAAATTGTGCTATTTGTCTTTATGTTGTTGAATTATAAGAGTTCTTTATGCACTGTGGATAGAAGCTATTTATCCAGTGTATGGTTTGCAAATATTTTCTCCCATTCTGTGGGCTATCTTTTTACTTTATGGATGGTGTTACCCTAGTTTTTTTTTTAATGGAAAAATAGCATCAATATGAAGTTTCTCTTCATAATCATATCATTAATTCTTTGTAAACTGCAAGAAAGAAAGATAGTACTAAGTCATGTCTGACTCTTGCAACCCTATGGACTGTAGCCTGCCAGCCTCCTCTGTCCTTGAGATTTTCCAAGCAAGAATACTGAAGTGGGTTGCCATTTCCTTCTCCAGCGGTAGCATACCTGGAAAGTATACCTTTATTAAATCCTGCACCTCCTCTTTCTTCAAAAAAACCAAGATGATGGTGATGATGATGATGTTGATAGCTATTAGTGTTGTAGCCAAGCATTCTGGGAAACAAACTCACTCAGAAGGACAATGCGGATAGTGGAGTGCAGTTTATTACACCAATGGGCCCAAGGCAGAGTCTCCTCTTAGCCAAGGACTCTGACCAGTTTTTGTGAAAACTTTATATACCCTAAGTGTACGTGCTCAAACCCACCTCTCCAAATTCTCTGAAACTAGTCTGAACAAACGAAAAGAAAGATGCAATCAAAATTAACCAATGATTCGTATGCCTTAAACCCATGATTCGTATGCCTTAAGCCTAGGTAGTTAACAGTGGACAATTATCAGTAGGCCTGTGGTCATACCCCAATAAGCATAATAGAATTTATGATTCTATTCGGTTACACAGATAATCAGGGTATTTTTCTTAGGCAATGTAGGGTCTAGGTACGAGCCCTGGGGCTCTTCCATCTGGGGTGGGGGTTCTGATTTCTAGTTTGTATGTCATTTCCATAGATACAGGGCATATAGCTCAAAGTCCACAGTCTGGCCCAAGATTGTGTCCTGCTTTGAAGATGGAACCTGTTCTGTCTGATTTCTCCTTCATTAGTATTTATTAAATGCTACCCATTTACCAGGTATTGTGATAAGTACTTTAATGCATTTGCTCATGTAATCTCTAATGTGTAATTCCATTAAGTAGGAATTATTATTATCCTCATTTACAGATGATGAAACTGAGGCACAGAAAAAAGCCACATAACTAATAATTGGCAGATAAGAAAAATAAATCCTAGGCTGATTGCTCATCTGACTACTTTGCCCCAGGGTCTGTATTCTGAGATTTTCTCAATTTCAATCCTCACAAAATTGTGGTTGTTGGTCCCCCAGTTTGAAGGTTTTCTGATAAATATAATAGTGTGTTCTAGGGTTGATAATAGTTATTAATCAGGTAATAAGTAAATTCTCCAAGCCAGGCTTCAGCAATACGTGAACCGTGAACTTCCTGATGTTCAAGCTGGTTTTAGAAAAGGCAGAGGAACCAGAGACCAAATTGCCAACATCCTCTGGATCATGGAAAAAGCATGAGAGTTCCAGAAAAAACATATATTTCTGCTCTATTGACTATGCCAAAACCTTTGACTGTGTGGATCACAATAAACTGTGGAAAATCCTGAAAGAGATGGGAATACCAGACCACCTGACCTGCCTCTTGAGAAATCCGTATGCAGGTGAGGAAGCAACAGTTAGAACTGGACATGGGACAACAGACTGGTTTCAAATAGGAAAAGGAGTACGTCAAGGCTGTATATTCTCACCCTGCTTATTTAACTTCTATGCAGAGTACATCATGAGAAACGCTGGACTGGAAGAAACACAAGCTGGAATCAAGACTGCTGGGAGAAATATCAATAACCTCAGATATGCAGATGACACCACCCTTATGGCAGAAAGTGAAGAGGAACTAAAAAGCCTCTTGATGAAAGTGAAAGTGGAGAGTGAAAAAGTTGGCTTAAAGCTCAACATTCAGAAAACGAAGATCATGGCATCTGGTCCCACCACTTCATGGCAAATAGATGGGGAAACAGTGTCAGACTTTATTTTTGGGGGCTCCAAAATCACTGCAGATGGTGACTGCAGCCATAAAATTAAAAGATGCCTACTCCTTGGAAGGAAAGTTATGTCCAACCTAGATAGCATATTCAAAAGCAGAGACATTACTTTGCCAACAAAGGTCCATCTAGTCAAGGCTATGGTTTTTCCAGTGGTCATGTATGGATGTGTATTGGACTGTGAAGAAGGCTGAGCGCTGAAGAAGAATTGATGCTTTTGAACTGTGGTGTTGGAGAAGACTGTTGAGAGTCCCTTGGACTGCAAGGAGATCCAACCAGTCCATTCTGAAGGAGATCAGCCCTGGGATTTCTTTGAAGGGAATGATGCTGAAGCTGAAACTCCAATACTTTGGCCACCTCATGCGAAGAGCTGACTCATTGGAAAAGACTCTGATGCTGGGAGGAATTGGGGGCAGGAGGAGAAGGGGACGACAGAGGATGAGATGGCTGGATGGCATCACTGACTCGATGGACGTGAGTCTGAGTGAACTCTGGGAGTTGTTGATGGACAGGGAGGCCTGGCGTGCTGCGATTCATGGGGTCGCAAAGTGCTGGACACGACTGAGTGACTAAATTGAACTGAATAAGTAAATATATTCATGAACTTTTTGTTGAACTCCCTTATTCATATTTAAGCCTTATAACAGAAATACCTTAAATTATTGGCATAAAAACAACAGAAGATTTTAGCTCCAAAGACTAGCACCATTAAAATAATGCTGGTGAAATATTGATAAACAGACTAAAGTGCTCAAGTAAACACACACATTTAATTTTGAGTTGGGGTGTTATTCCCTCATTCTTCAAAAGCTAAAACATTTAATGGTTGTTTTATTTATTGGTAATATGCAGCAATAATTTTTAAATTCATAAGTGATTATATTCAGCTCATTGATGCATAGTTATCTTTAGCATCCCCCATAAGATGTTTTGACTTTTCTAAAGGGGAACAGTGGAAACAGTGTCAGACTTTATTTTTTTGGGCTCCAAAATCACTGCAGATGGTGACTGCAGCCATGAAATTGAAAGACGCTTACTCCTTGGGAGGAAAGTTATGACCAACCTAGATAGCATATTCAAAAGCAGAGACATTACTTTGCCGACAAATGTTCGTCTAGTGAAGGCTATGATTTTTCCTGTGGTCATGTATGGATGTGAGAGTTGAACTGTGAAGAAGGCTGAGCACTGAAGAATCGATGCTTTTGAACTGTGGTGTTGAAGAAGACTGTTGAGAGTCCCTTGGACTGCAAGGAGATCTAACCAGTCCATTCAAAAGGAGATCAGCCCTGGGATTTCTTTGGAAGGAATGATGCTAAAGCTGAAACTCCAGTACTTTGGCCACCTCATGCGAAGAGTTGACTCATTGGAAAAGACTCTGATGCTGGGAGGAATTGGGGGCAGGAGGAGAAGGGGACGACAGAGGATGAGATGGCTGGATGGCATCACTGACTCAATGGACTTGAGTCTGGGTGAACTCTGGGAGTTGGTGATGGACAGGGAGGCCTGGCGTGCTGCGATTCATGGGGTCGCAAAGAGTTGGACACGACTGAGCAACTGAACTGAACTGAAGTGAAAGCCTTTATGGAGTTTGAATACAAAGGATGTATTTTTTCACTGTTTATTCCTTTCTTGTTGAAATCACACCATTTCCGGGAACTTCTTAAAATAATTAAGTGCAACTCAACTCACTATCCCTTTACTTTTCTCCTACATCTAAGTTACAAACCTGGCTTGATTCAACACCTCGCTCAGATTTTCTACTGTAAAATATAATACATCCATGAGGACAGAGGAACACCTCACCTGAGCCCTCAGAGGCTTCTTGTGAAAGCTTTTATTGTATGCCCTAGCTCAAATAACCACCTACATAGCAAAGCATGAATTCCAAAACACCATTTATAAAGCTCCTATCTTTTTTGTCAATCTCATGAAATAACTTTATTCTTCTTCATAGGCCAGAGGCTAATAATACTGTATTATCTTTCCCTCACCTTCCCTACAAATCAATCACATCTACATACTTCCTCTCTCCTTTCTTGCCCTTCCCTGCTTCCATTTTTAAAAAAGGGGGGGTTGGGAGTCATCATACATATCAAGGCACATTCCATTGCTTTATCCAGTTAATTTAGTCTCTTCTGATACATCTTCCTGTCTATTCCTGGTCTCTTTCTGTGTGTGTGTGAGAGAGAGAGAGAAACTCTTTTCTCTTTGGGACAGAGGAAAGCCCATATAATATTTTCAAGAGAAGAATAGAGTTACTTAAATGTCTGGTCATAAATTATCACACGTAAGATACAAAAAATTCATTCTGAAATATTTCAAGTGCCAACTGCTAATCAATAGTGTACTAAGTGTTGCAGATACATTATGAACTAATTAAACATGGTCCTTTATGTCATCTAATAGAAAAGATAATGCAAGTACATGGTTTAGATTGTAAATTATAAGGCTAACAACACAGTTTTGAAGAAGCGGTCTGGTAATATCAGAGTTGAGGTCTATTGCATGAGTAGGAGTCATGAGTAGGAAAACAAGTCGGCAAAGAATGATTTAGTATAAGGTAATACTGTTATGGGCTGAATATTTGTGTCTGCTTAAAATTCATATGTTGAACCCTTAATCCCCAATATGATGATATTTAAAGATGGGACCTTTGGGAAGTAATTAGGTTTAGATTATGTCATAATTTTAGAACTCGCATTTATGCCTTTATAAGAAGAGGATGGTGCACATGCTCTTGCATGCATGCATTCTGTCTCTCTTTCTGGTATTTTGTTACACCACCCAGCATTCCAAAGACAAACACCATCGACTAAGAACCAGAGACAAAAAAGAACAAGGCTTGCTTTAGGAAATTAAATACATTTAATTTGGCTAGAGAAAAAGGAAAAAAGTATATGTATATATAAATCATCTGTGCTGTGCTTAGTCACTCAGTCATGGTCAACTCTGCAACCCCATGGACTATAGTCCACCAGGCTCCTCTGTCTATGGGGATTCTCCAGGCAAGAATACTGGAGCGGGTTGCCATACGGTCCTCCAGGGGATCTTCCCAAACCAGGGACTGAACCCACAGTCTCCCACATTGCAGGTGGATTCTTTACCATCTGAGCCAATATGTGTGTGTGTGTGTGTGTGTGTGTGTGTGTGTATATATATATATATATATATATATATATATATATATATAATTGTTCCTGTGTATGTGCATGCTGGGGGAACACAGTGATAACACAAATAAGTAGAACTAGCACGACTGAATAAATATGGGGATCTGAAAGAATTATTCTCCCTCTTCACAGTGGATTTGAAAACAAAGAAACCTGTATTCACTGGCTGAGGGAAGCAGTAACATTCTTCACATCTACCAGAGATGAAACACACAGTAAACTTCTCAAACCAAGTGAATAATTGCCTTATAAAACCACCAAGAAGCTCAACACCCCATCTTTTTGAGATAATACAACTACCAAAACAAAATTGATGTGCGTTAAAACAAGATTAAAACATCATGAAAAGTTCACACAATACGTGAGAAGAGATTTACATGAAAAAAGAAAATATGCAGTAGATACTTATAGAGTTTCGAAAAATATACTCAAAGTAAAAAAAAAAAAACAAAAAACAACTCAATGATTGGATAAAAAGAAGATTGAACACAGATGCAGGGAGAATTAGTGAACTGCATCATAGATCTGAAGTTTTAGTAAGGTAACACAGATAAAGTGATAGAAAATATGAAAAAAATGGTAAAGAGACAATGACTGTGGATTGAGAAGACCTAGAGAGCAGAAAGAAGAAAAACAAGTGAATATTCAAATGTAAGATAGCTGATAATCCCCATAATTAATGAAAGATATGAGTCCCAAAATTAATGAAAAATTACTCAAATTGGATAAATAAAAATAAATCTGTATATAAACACAATACACTGAATTTGAAGAAATTCAACGGCAAAAAGAAAGTGTAAAATTCACCTAAAGAGAAGACAGAAAGTAAAGTTTTATAGCAATTTTAACTTCGGATGACTTATGGAAACAAGCAAATGAAAATACCAAAGAAAATGGAATAATATTTTTAATGTACAGAAGAAAATGACTCAGAATTTTATTTCTAGGTAGATTGTCCTTAAGTAGTAAAGGTAAAATAAAGACATCTCCAAATAAAAATGGGGAAATTTACCACTTATAGACTCTTGCTGAAATTACTTGGCCTAGAGTATGTATTTTAGGAAGAAGAAAGAGGGACACAAAGGTAAGAATTGTGAGTAAAGAAAATGGCAAATACATAAGTACAATTAAGTATGAACTGGTGGCTTAGTGGTAAAGAATGCCTGCCAGTGCAAGAGACGTGGGTTCAATCCCTGAGTCAAAAAGATCCACTGGAGGAGGAAATAGCAACTCATTCCAGTATTCTTGCCTAGGAAATCCCATGGACGGAGGAGCCTGGCGGGGTACAGTCCACATGGTCACAAAAAGAGTTGGACACAACTGAGTGACTGAGCATGTGCACACACAAAAAAAATAGTAAGGATACAACAATAAAGATCATATAGGGAACCTTTTGAAAAGGTAGAACTAACAATTATGAAACAAAGTGATAGGTGTAAAAGTATTCTAAGAGCCTTCTATTAATCAAGGCTTTATGAGAACTGAATGATTAATTTTAAAATGTGGAATCACTAATATATTTTAAATATTTAATGTAGCCACCAAAATAATGAAAAGAGAATGTATAACTTTCCAAATTACTAAAAGGTGAAAAACTAAAGGTTTTTTAGTAAATAAAAATAACTAAATGAGATGTTAGATATAAGTCCACACTATATTAGAAATTGCAATAAAATAACTAGATTAAAGAGTCAGTTGAGAGTTTCTCAGATGTGTGTTCAATTTTTAATTGCATCATAGAGGAAAAGAACACTTAAAATAATGACACAGAAAGGCAAATATGAATGATAGAGGGTTGGAAAAAGTTGGTCCAAATATGTACTACCATAAAAAAGCTGATATAACTCTATTAAAAATAAGCAAAAAATACACAGATATGTGTATTGCATAATGATAAATGAATCATTTCACTAGAAACTTATACCATCATGTAGTTTTAAGCATATAGATATGATTTTTAATTGTATAAATTAGATCAACAGGACACAAAGGTTGACAACAACTAAACAAAATACACAATAATGTAGAAACTTGCTTTATTTTTTTTAATTTATTTATTTCAATTGGAGGCTAATTACCTTACAATATTGTAGTGGTTTTGCCATACATTGACATGCAACAGCCACGGGTATACACGTGTTCCCCATCCTGATCCCCCATCCCACCTCTTCCCCATCCCATCCCACCTCTTCCCCATCCCATCCCTCTGGGTCATCCCAGTGCACCAGCCCTGAGCACCCTGTCTCATGCATCAAACCTGGACTGGAGATCTGTTTCATATATGATAATATACATGTTTCAGTGCTATTCTCACAAATCATCCCACCCTCACCTTCTCCCACAGAGTCCGAAAGACTATTCCATACATCTGTGTCTCTTTTGCTGTTTTGCATATAGGGTCATCGTTACCATCTTTCTAAATTCCATATATATGCATTAGTATACTGTATTGGTGTTTTTCTTTCTGGCTTACTTCACTCTGTAAAATAGGCTCCAGTTTCATCCACCTCATTGGAATTGATTCAAATGTATTCTTTTTAGTGGCTGAGTAATACTCCATTGTGTATATATACCACAGCTTTCTTATCCATTCATCTGCTGATGGACATCTAGGTTGCTTCCATGTCCTGGCTATTATAAACAGTGCTGTGATGAACATTGGGGTACACGTGTCTCTTTCAATTCTGGTTTCCTCGGTGTGTATGCTCAGCAGTGGGATTGCTGGGTCATATTGCAGTTCTATTTCCAGTTTTTTAAGAATTTCCACACTGTTCTCCATAGTGGCTGTACTAGTTTGCATTCCCACCAACAGTGTAAGAGGGTTCCCTTTTCTCCACACCCTCTCCAGCATTTATTGCTTGTAGACTTTTGGATCGCAGCCATTCTGACTGGCGTGAAATGGTACCTCATTGTGGTTTTGATTTGCATTTTTCTGATAATGAGTGATGTTTAGCATCTTTTCATGTGTTTGTTGGCCATCTGTATGTCTTCTTTGGAGAAATGTCTGTCCAGTTCTTTGGCCCAATTTTTGATTGGGTCATTTATTTTTCTGGAATTGAGCTTCAGGAGTTGCTTGTATATTTTTGAGATTAATTCTTTGTCAGTTGCTTCCTTTGCTATTATTTTATCCCATTCTGAAGGCTGTCTTGTCACCTTGCTTATAGTTTCCTTCGTTGTGCAAAAGCTTTTAAGTTTAATTAGGTCCCATTTGTTTATTTTTGCCTTTATTTCCATGACTCTGGGAGGTGGGTCATAGAGGATACTGCTGTGATGTATGTCAGAGAGTGTTTTGCCTGTTTTCCTCTAGGAGTTTTGTAGTTTCTGGTCTTACATTTAGATCTTTGATCCATTTTGACTTTATTTTTGTGTATGGTGTTAGAAAGTGTTCTAGTTTCATTCTTTTACAAATGGTTGACCAGTTTTCCCAGCACCACTTGTTAAAGAGATCGTCTTTTCTCCATCTTGCCTCCTTTGTCAAAAATAAGGTCTCCATAGGTGTGTGGATTTATCTCTGGGCTTTCTATTTTGCTCCATTGATCTATATTTCTGTCTTTGTGCCAGTATCAAACTGTCTTGATGACTGTAGCATTGTAATAGAGCCTGTAGTCAGGCAGGTTGATTCCTCCAGTTCCAATCTTCTTTCTCAAGATTGCTTTGGCTATTTGAGGTTTTTTGTATTTCCATACAATTTGTGAAATTATTTTTTCTAGTTCTATGAAAAATACTGTTGGTAGCTGGATAGGGATTGCATTGACTCTATAGATTGCTTTGGGTAGTATACTCATTTTCACTATATTGATTCTTCCCATCCATGAACATGGTATATTTTTCCATCTATTTGTGTCCTCTTTGATTTCCTTCATCGGTGTTTTATAGATTCCTAAGTATTTTATTCTTTTCATTGCAATGGTGAATGAAATTGTTTCCTTAATTTCTCGTTCTATTTTCTCATTGTTAGTGTATAGGAATGCAAGGGATTTCTGTGTGATTACAGTTTCAATTTCCGTGCTTGTTGTGTGTCTGTTAAGATTTTGTATTTCTTCCTGGTTCAGTTTTGGAAATTTGTACTTTTCTAAGAATTTGTCCGTTTCTTCCAAGTTGTCCATTTTATTGGCATATAGCTGCTGAAGGTAGTCTCTTATGATCCTTTGTATTTCTGCATTGTCTGTTGTGATTTCTCCGTTTTCGTTTCTAATTTTGTTGATTTGATTCTTTCCCCTTTGTTTCTTGATGAGTCTGGCTAATGATTTGTTAATTTTATTTATCCTCTCAAAGCACCAGCTTTTGGCTTTGTTGATTTTGGCTATGGTCTGTTTTGTTTCTTTTGCACTTATCCCTGCCCTGATTTTTAAGACTTCTTTCCCTCTACTAACCCTGGGGTTCTTCATTTCTTCCTTTTCTAGTTGCTTTAGGTGTAGAGTTATGTTATTTATTTGACTTTTTTCTTGTTTCTTGAGGTAAGCCTGTATTGTTATGAAGCTTCCCCTTAGCATTGCTTTTACAGTGTCTCATAGGTTTTGGGTTGTTGTGTTTTCATTTTCATTCCTTTCTATGCATATTTTGATTTCTTTTTTATTTATTCTGTGATTTGTTGGTTATTCAGCAATGTGTTTTTCAGCCTCCATATGTTGGAACTTTTAATAGTTTTTCTCCTTTAATTGATATCTAATCTTACTACTTTGTGGTCAGAAAAGATGCTTGGAATGATTTCCATTTTTTTGAATTTACCAAGGCTAGATTTATGGCCCAGGATGTGATCTATCCTGGAGAAGGTTCCATGTGCACTTGAGAAAAAGGTGAAATTCATTGTTTTGGGGTGAAATGTCCTATAGATATCAATTAGGTCTAACTGGTCGGTTGTATCATTTAAAGTTTGTGTTTCCTTGTTAATTTTCTGTTTAGTTGATCTATCCATAGGTGTGAGTGGGGTATTAGTCTCCCACTATTATTGTGTTATTGTTAATTTCCCCTTTCATGCTTGTTAGCATTTGCCTTACATATTGTGGTGCTCCTATGTTGGGTGCACATATATTTATAATTGTTATATCTTCTTGAATTGATCCTTTGATCATTATGTAGTGTCCTTCTTTACCTCTTTTTACAGCCTTTCTTTTAAAGTCTATTTTATCTGATATGAGTATTGCTACTCTTGCTTTCTTTTGGTCTCTATTTTTGTGGAATATCTTTTCCCAGCCCTTCACTTTCAGTCTGTATGGGTCCTTTTTTTGAGGTGAGTCTCTTGTAGACAGCATATATAAGGGTCTTGTTTTTTTATCCATTCATCCAGTCTTTGTCTTTTTGTTGGGGCATTCAACTCATTTACATTTAAGGTCATTATTGATAAGTATGATCCCATTGCCATTTACTTTGTTGTTTTGGGTTGGAGTTTATACACCCTTTCTGTGTTTCCTGTCTAGAGAAGATCCTTTAGCATTTGTTGGAGAGCTGGTTTGGTGGTGCTGAATTCTCTCAGCTTTTGCTTCTCTGTAAAGCTTTTGATTTCTCCTTCATATTTTAATGAGATCTTTGCTGGGTACAGTAATCTGGGTTTTAGGTTTTTCTCTTTCATCACTTTAAGTATGTCCTGCCATTCCCTCCTGACCTGAAGAGTTTCTATTCAAAGATCAACTGTTATCCTTATGGGACTCCCCTTGTGTGTTATTTGTTTTTCCCTTACTGCTTTTAATATTTGTTCTTTGTGTTTGATCTTTGTTAATTTGATAATATGTTTCTTGGGGTGTTTCACTTTGGGTTTATCCTGTTTTAGACTCTCTGGGTTTCTTGGACTTACTTGGGTGACTATTCCCTTCCCCATTTTAGGGAAGTTTTCAACTATTATCTCCTCAAGTATTTTCTCATGGTCTTTCTTTTTGTGTTCTTCTGGGACTCCTATGATTCAAATGTTGGGGCGTTTAACATTGCCCCAGAGGTCTCTGAGGTTGTCGTCATTTCTTTTATTGTTTTTTCTTTTTTCTTCTCTGTTTCATTTATTTCTACCACTCTATCTTCTTCCTCACTTATCCTATCTTCTGCCTCTGTTATTCTACTGTTGGTTCCCTCCAGAGTGTTTTGATCTCATTTATTACATTATTCATTATATATTGACTCTTAATTTCTTCTAGGTCCTTGTTAAACATTTCTTGCATCTTCTCAATCCTTTTCTCCAGGCTATTTTTCTGTAACTCTATTTTATTTTCAAGAGTTTGAATCATTTTTACTATCATTATTCTGAATTCTTTTTCAAGTAGTCTCCCTATCTCTTCCTCTTTCGTTTGGTTTGGTGGGCATTTATCATGTTCCTTTACCTGCTGAGTATGTCTCTGCCTAGTCATCTTGTTTAGATTGCTGTGTTTGGGGTGGCCTTTCCGTATTCTGGCAGTTGGTGGTTGCCCTTTATTGTGGAGGTTCCTCACTGTGGATGGGGTTGGACGGGTGGCTTGTCAAGGTTTCCTGGTTAGGGAAGCTTGTGTCAGTGTTCTGGTGGGTGGAGCTGTATTTCTTCTCTCTGGAGTGTAATAAAGTGTCCAGTAGTGAGTTTTGAGATGTCTATGGGTTTGGTGTGACTTTGGGCAGCCTGTATATTGAAGCTCAGGGCTATGTTCCTGTGTTGCTGGAGAATTTGCATGGTATGTCTTGCTCTGGAACTTGTTGGCTTTGGGTGGTGCTTGGTTTCAGTGTAGGTATGGAGGATTTTGGATGAGCTCTTATTGATTAATGTTCCCTAGAGTCAGGGGTTCTCTGGTGTTCTAAGGTTTGGACTTAAGCCTCCTGCCTCTGGTTTTCCATCTTATTCTTACAGTAGCCTCAAGACTTCCCCATCTATACAGCACTGATGATAAAACATCTAGGTTAATGATGAAAAGTTTCTCCACAGTGAGGAACACCCGGAAAGGTTCACAGAGTTACACAGAGAAGAGAAGAGGGAGGAGGGAGATAGAGGTGACCAGGAGGAGAAGAGGGGGAATCAAAAGGGGAGAGAGCAAGATAGCCATTAATCAATTCCCTATGTGCTCTCCACAGTCTGGACCGCTTGGAGATGTTCATAGAGAAGAGAAGAGGGAGGAGGAGATAGAGGTGACCTGGTGGAGAAAAAAGAGAGTCAAAAGGGGGGGAGAGGAATCAAACCAGTAATCACACTCCCAAGTAAAAATGGGTACTGAAGATTGGGTTCTTAAAGGTAGAAAATTTGATAATGAATACCAAAATGCAAAGATTAAAAACCTAGAGTAGAGGTTAGACTCTCAAAATTACAATATTAAAAAACAAAGTCACAAAAATTATAAAATATATATATGAAATTTGCTTTTAAAATAGGGTCTTTTTTTGCAAGGTAATAGCAGGTTATAAAAATGAAAATTAAAGGAGTAATAGAGGACTTAAAATTAAAAAATATATTTTTAAAAATTAAAAAAATGATAATAGTAAAAATATATCTGGGACTTTCTCTGGAGCTGTTGCAGACAGTGTGGGGTCAGTTCAGTTTCAGATAGTTCCTTGATCCGGCTTTTACTTGTCAAGATGTATAGGCCCCTTCCAATGTAGTCGATGTTAACTACAGGGTTTTAATCTGTTGCACCTGTCACTTCCAAAGCAGTTCCCTCTGTTTATTTTAGCTCCTTCTGTTTGCTGGTCTCTTCAGTGTCTAATTGCCACCCTGACACAAGGGGGCAAAGGTGGTCACTTATTTAGGCTCCCTTGTTCAGTCATGCTGTGGGGAGGGAGGAACACTGCAAACAAATATCACTGGCGTGTGTGAGGAGTGCTTGCAGTGTTTCAGCCACACTGGGTTTGCCCCCACTCACGGCATGTGTGCTTTCATGGTCTACACTTCTCAGGCTCTAGGTTGCTCTACCAGGGAACTGTCTCAGGCGGGCCCTGGGTTCGTGCACTTCCCAGGTCTAAGCCACTCAGGTTCAGGTTCTCAGGTACTCCACAAAGGCGTGGACTCAGTTGGGCCTGTGCTTTGTGCCCTTCCCAGGTCCGAGCAGCTCAGGTGACCAAGTGCTTGGTGAGCACAGTCTCCCCCAGGTGGGGGGGGGTGCATCTAATTGCCTTCCCCTGTCCCAGCCACTAGGTTTTCTGGGTGCACAGTGGTCACACCTTCTCAGGTGTGCCGTGTGTCTCTTCTGGGGAGCTGATCTCTGGCTGGGACTTTCCTGGCAGATGTCAACCATCCAGAATCCCAAGAAGTCTTGGTTAGCAATGGACCCTGCTTGCAGTTTGGTGGAGGATGCCTCTCTGGGGTCGAGATTGCCCCTTTCTGGCTCTGGCTGCCCCCCGCCTACCTATCTCCAGCGGGGGATAAACCAGTCCACAGCCTGCTAGCTCACCTCTGGTATTCGCTCAGTCCTTTGTTCTATGAGTGGGCCTGGAAGTGCCTTAGGTTAGGGCTTTTCACAGAATAGTTCTCTCTCTCTCTCTCTCTGGCTATCCCACAGTTTGGGTTGTTATCTCATGTTAGTTCCCTCAGATTGCCCTTAGAGCATTCCTGCCCGGTCCTTACCCTAAGCAATGCAGCCCATGCCTCCCTGTTCAGCCCCCACTTGCTGGTGGCAGCTGTGAGTGCTGGGAGTTGCCATTAGGCACATAATCTGTGGGTTTTATTTATTTATTTTTCCTCCTGGTCATGTTTCCCTCTGAGATTCCAAAACTTCCCACAGACCCACCAGTGAGAGTGTTTCCTGGTGTTTGAAAATTTCTCCTCTTTTAAGACTCCCTTCCCAGGATGTATCACTGTCCCTACCTCTTTTGTCTCTTTTTTTATCTTTTATATTTTGTCCTACCACCTTTCGAAGACAATGGGCTGCCGTTCCGGGTGCTTGATGTCCTCTGCCAGCATTCAGAATTTGTTTTGTGGAATTTGCTCAGTGTTCAAATGTTCTTTTGATGAATTTGTGGGGGAAAGAGTGGTCTCCCCATCCTATTCCTCCGCTATCTTAGGACTGCTCAGAAACTTATTTTAAAACAAAACATGGTTCACAGAAGAAAGCATAATGGAAAGTAAAACATATTTAAAAAAGTGCAGTCACTCAGTCGTGTCCAACTCTTTGCAACTCCATGGACTGTAAACTACCAGGCTCCACTGTCCATGGGATTTCCAGGACAGAAAATTTCCATTTACTCTTCAAAGTACTGGAGTGGGTTGCCATTTCCTTCTCCAGGGGATCTTCCCCACCCAGGGACTGAACCTGGATCTCTTGCATTGCAGGCAGACTCTTTACCATCTGAGCCACCAGAGAAGCAAGCACAAAACATTTTAAGGGCTGTGCTAATAAACACTATATATTAAAACTTGGATGAAGTCATTAACTAATGAATTCTCAGTTCAGTTCAGTCACTCAGTCGTGTCCGACTCTTTGCAACCCCATGAATCATAGCACGCCAGGCCTCCCTGTCCATCACAACTCCCGGAGTTCACTCAGACTCACGTCCATCGAGTCAGTGATGCCATCCAGCCATCTCATCCTCTGTCGTCCCCTTTTCCTCCTGCCCCGAATCCCTCCCAGCATCAGAGTCTTTTCCAAAGAGTCAGCTCTTCGCATGAGGTGGCCAAAGTAGTGGAGTTTCAGCTTTAGCATCATTCCTTCCAGAGAAATCCCAGGGCTGATCTCCTTCAGAATGGACTGGTTGGATCTCCTTGCAGTCCAAGGGACTCTCAAGAGTCTTCTCCAACACCACAGCTCAAAAGCATCAGTTCTTCGGCGCTCAACCTTCTTCACAGTCCAACTCTCACATCCATACATGACCACAGGAAAAACCATAGCCTTGACCAGACGGATTTTGTTGGCAAACTAATGTCTCTGCTTTTGAATATGCTATTTAGGTTGGTCATAACTTTCCTCCCAAGGAGTAAGCGTCTTTTAATTTCATGGCTGCAGTCACCATCTGCAGTGATTTTGGGGGCCCCAAAAAATAAAGTCTGACACTGTTTCCCCATCTATTTCCCATGAAGAGATGGGACCAGATGCCATGATCTTCGTTTTCTGAATATTGAACTTTAAGCCAACTTTTTCACTCTCCACTTTCACTTTCATCAAGAGGCTTTTGAGTTCCTCTTCACTTTCTGCCATAAGGGTGGTGTCATCTGCATATCTGAGGTTACTGATATTTCTCCCAGCAATCTTGATTCCAACTTGTGCCTCTTCCAGTCCAGCGCTTCTCATGATGTACTCTGCATATAAGTTAAATAAGCAGGGTGATAATATACAGCCTTGACATACTCCTTTTCCTATTTGAAACCAGTCTGTTGTTCCATGTCCAGTTCTAACTGTTGCTTCCTGACCTGCATACAGATTTCTCAAGAGGCAGGTCAGGGGGTCTGGTATTCCCATCTCTTTCAGAATTTTCCACAGTTTATTGTGATCCACACAGTCAAAGGCTTTGGCATAGCCAATAAAGCAGAAATAGATGTTTTTCTGGAACTCTCTTGCTTTTTCCATGATCCAGCGGATGTTGGCAATTTGATCTCTGGTTCCTCTGCCGAATGCTAGAAGATACTAAAAAATAATAACTGAAAAAGATACCAAAATCAGAAAAGAGATTTAGATCAAATAACTATGCAATCATTTCTACACTCCTAATCCGGTCCCACCACTTCATGGGAAATAGACGGGGAAACAGTGGAAACAGTGTCAGACTTTATTTTTCTGGGCTCCAAAATCACTACAGATGGTGACTGCAGCCATGAAATTAAAAGACGCTTACTCCTTGGAAGGCAAGTTATGACCAACCTAGATAGCATATTCAAAAGCAGAGACATTACTTTGCCAACAAAGGTCCGTCTAGTCAAGGCTATGGTTTTTCCTGTGGTGTCGTATGGATGTGAGAGTTCAACTGTGAAGAAGGCTGAGCGCTGACGAATTGATGCTTTTGAAGTGTGGTGTTGGAGAAGACTGTTGAGAGTCCCTTGGACTGCAAGGAGATCCAACAGTCCATTCTGAAGGAGATCAGCCCTGGGATTTCTTTGGAAGGAATGATGCTAAAGCTGAAGCTCCAGTATTTTGGCCACCTCATGCGAAGCGTTGACTCATTGGAAAAGACTCTGATGCTGGGAGGGATTGGGGGCAGGAAGAGAAGGGGACGACAGAGGATGAGATGGCTGGATGGCATCACTGACTCGATGGACGTGAGTCTGAGTGAACTCCGGGAGTTGTTGATGGACAGGGAGGCCTGGCGTACTACGATTCATGGGGTCGCAAAGAGTTGGACATGACTGAGCGACTGATCTGTTCTGATCTGAATGACTTCCTAAATTTTTATCCGGAAGAATATCTGTATCCTAAGAAATGAGTACACTACATCCTTACTGAACCAAACTTGGATTTGCTCTCCTGCTCACACTGAAGCCAATCTACTGATACCAGGTTGTGGTGAAGGAAAGGGCAGTATTTATTGCAGGCATGAAGCAAGGAGTCCAGGCTCCTAAGGCCCAAAATAGTTGAAATCCCCAATATATTTGAGGGAAAAGTTTTTAAAAATAGGGTGAGTGAGAGTAATCAGCTTATGGACATTCTTCTGATTTGTTGGTGATGAGGTAATCTCATGTGAAGAACTGATTCTTTTGAAAAGACCCTGATGCTGGGAAAGGTCGAATGCAGAAGGAGAAGGGGACGACAGAGGATGAGATGGTTGGATGGCATCACCGACTCAATGGACATGAGTTTGAGTAATTCCGGGAGTTTGTGTTTGACAGGGAGTTCAGGCATGCTGCAGTCCACGGGGTCGCAAAGAGTCAGACACGACTGAGCGACTGAACTGCGGTAATCTGGAGTCAATCATCAGCCTTCTGGTTCCAACTGCTCTGAGGTCTACATGCTGTGGTGGTCAGCACATAGTTAAGTTCTTCCACCTGGTAAGGGTTTCAGTATCTGCAAAACATATCAAAGCATATGGCTCAGAATATTTCTATATCCCTTGAGGAGGAACTTAAGGTCCTTGACTTTGTCTAATGGCTAAACTGTTATTATTTTGCCTTGCCTGACTGTTTTCCTTTGTTTTTGAATATTTTCAATTCTCTGATTAAATTTATTCTTTGGAACTTGGGGAAGGCCTAAGTAGCTCAGGTTTTTCTACAAACAGACAATTGAAGGACATTGCGGGGGCAGGTCTATCCCAAGAGGACCCTATAGGGTGCTACTCAGTTACACTTACTACAAAAACAATGATGTTTTTTGGATATTTTAATTTTTTACTATGTTGATAAAATGCCAACTTCCTTCATAAAAAAGAGCCATGTGTATAATTCCTCAGTTTTTATATAAATGGTGTCAATGGAGTTATATACAATGGCCTGCTAGAGGTAACACACACCAGCTTAAGAAAGTTGATTATACTCATTTCAGACAGCCGGCTCACTAGTATACTACTGGCTATACAGGAATTAAAGTGGTGTGCTGGTAAATGTTTAACAACTGGCTCTCTTAGGAATGCAAGTTTGGGTTTACACTGTTTCCCAATTTCTAGTATGTATATATGCCCACCTACCATGTCAGTTTGTTATCTCACTAAACGTAGAGTTGGGAATAGAAGCACAGACTTGGTACTTGTAAATCAGTATGAGTTGGCTCCAGCATATCACTGGACTCATCTCAAACTTCCTCTTTGACCATAGTGGATTTTAGAGCTGCATGATGGAAACAGAAGAGAAATCTATCATTCCTGTTGAAAGAAAGGGAAAAGAACAAGTCTGTTTTGATCAATTTGCTATATAGTTATTTCCTTGTTAAGAATAATGTCCTCCATACTATAGTAAAAAACCTCTATCCACCATGTGGGTATGTCGATTATCATTTAGGCTAATACTGCCTCAATCTTTTTAGGATTTGGGGTGATGAATATTATTCAGTAAAATAACATAATGAGAATAGTTAATTCTGTAGCTGCATATTTTAAAGTCAAATAGGTTTTTAATTTCAGGCAATGTAGCAAAAAAGCTGGTTATACTGGGAAATTTATTGTAAAAAAATATACACTTTCTTTAAGTTTTTGTAACATTACCACGTGAAAAGTTAAAACACCCTTCAAAACACAGATGGTTGGCTAATTAACAGAACATAGGTGCTGAAATACACTACATTGTGAAACAGGGCATTTCAAAGTATTTTCTCTAACAATTGAAACTCAGAGGAAGAAAATGCCATATTTTCACAAGTCTGGAATTATGCAATAAAAATTTAATCAGATACAATCACATAATGATTTTTTTTCAGAATGAATATTTCAACTGCCAGCCTTAATACTAAAGATTAGGTGTTTAATATATATTATTTGTAGAAAAATATGCTACAATTTATTTAGAACTAGTTGTAATAGAAACTGCCTATATTTCACAAGTCAATGAAAATAAGAACATTGGAGAATCATGGTCACAATGACACATTTTAAATGCACTTCCAGAAGAATAATTTTCTATATAATATTATCTTAGTCTGTTTAGAATGCTATAACAAAATACCAGAAACTGGGAAAGATAAATAACAGAATTTATTTCTCACAGTTCTGAAGGCTAGAAATCCAAGATCATGGTGGCAGCCTGGTTGGGTGAGGACCCTTTTCCTGGTTGTAGACACATTTCTGGCTGTGTCTTCACATGGTGTTAAGGGGCCAGGAAGCTCTATGTACTCTCTTTTATTAGAGCACTGATCCCATTCATGCCTGCTATACTGTCATGACCTAATCACCTCCCAAAGACCTCATCTCTGATACCATCACAATGGGCACTGAGATTTCAACATACAAATTTTAGAGGAACACAAACATTCAGACCATATAAAGTATGAACAGGAATTTGTTATACTTAGTAAAGATTTCCAAATTTCCATTGCTCTGAATTATATTATTGCCCTATCAGGCTTTAGGAATGATATTGCAGCAATAAGAATAAGGTCTACGTATATTTATAGATTCCCCAATGATAATTCTTAATGTAATAACAAGGCTGGGATTAATGTGTGTTTATGATTAATCACAATACTTAAGAAATTGCCTGGTTAGTGGAATATTGTGGTTGTCTATACAAAGCTGGAATGTGAAGTCAAGTGGGCCTTAGAAAGAATCATTTTGAACAAAGCTGGTGGAGGTGATGGAATTCCAGTTGAGCTATTGTAAATCCTGAAAGATGATGCTGTGAAAGTGTTGCACTCAATATGCCACCAAATTTGGAAAATTCAGCAGTGGGCACAGGACTGGAAAAGGTCAGTTTTCATTCCAATCCCAAAGAAAGGCAATACCAAAGAATGCTCAAACTACCGCACAATTGCATTCATCTCACACGCTAGTAAAGAAATGCTCAAAATTCTACAAGCCAGGCTTCAGCAATACATGAACCGTGAACTTCCAGATGTTCAAGGTGGTTTTAGAAAAGGCAGAGGAACCAGAGATCAAATTGCCAACATCCACTGGATCATGGAAAAAGCTAGAGAGTTCCGAAAAACATCTATTTCTGCTTTATTGTCTATGCTAAAGCCTTTGACTGTGTGGATCACAATAAACTGTGGAAAATTCTGAAAGAGATGGGAATACCAGACCACCTGACCTGCCTTTTGAGAAACCTATATGCAGGTCAGGAAGCAACAGTTAGAACTGGACATGGAACAACAGACTGGTTCCAAATAAGAAAAGAGTACGTCAAGGCTGTATATTGTCACCCTGCTTATTTAACTTCTATGCAGAGTACATCATGAGAAACGCTGGGCTGGAAAAAGCACAAGGTGGAATCAAGATTGCTGGGAGAAATATCAATAACCTCAGATATGCAGATGACACCACCCTTATGGCAGAAAGTGAAGAGGAACTCAAAAGCCTCTTGATGAAAGTGAAAGAGGAGAGTGAAAAAGTTGGCTTAAAGCTCAGCATTCAGAAAATGAAGATCATGGCATCTGGTCCCATCACTTCATGGGAAATAGATGGGGAAACAGTGGAAACAGTGTCAGACTTTATTTTTTGGGCCCCCAAAATCACTGCAGATGGTGATTGCAGCCATGAAATTAAAAGACGTTTACTCCTTGGAAGAAAAGTTATGACCAACCTAGATAGCATATTGAAAAGCAGAGACATTTCTTTGCCAACAAAGGTCTGTCTAGTCAAGGCTATGGTTTTTCCAGTGGTCATGTATGGATGCGAGAGTTGGACTGTGAAGAAATCTGAATGCCAAAGAATTGAAGCTTTTGAGCTGTGGTGTTGGAGAAGACTCTTGAGAGTCCCTTGGACTGCAAGGAGATCCAACCAGTCCATTCTGAAGGAGATCAGCCCTGGGTGTTCTTTGGAAGGAATGATGCTAAAGCTGAAACTCCAGTACTTTGGCCACCTCATGCAAAGAGTTGACTCATTGGAAAAGACTCTGATGCTGGGAGGGATTGGGGGCAGGAGGAAAAGGGGAGGACAGAGGATGAGATGGTTGGATGGCATCACCAACTCGATGCACTTGAGTTTGAGTGAACTTCGGGCATTGGTGATGGACAGGGAGACCTGGTGTGCTGCAATTCATGGTGTTGGAACGAGCCAGACAGGACTGAGTGACTGAACTGAACTGAACTGATACAAAGGTTTGAGACTAATACATAATATAAAACATTTGAACAATCTAGCATTAAGTATCATGTAATATCCTTCTCATAACATATCACAGATTGAGATGTCCAGGTAGCAGATTCTGAGGCAGGATTTACAAGATAAGATGTTAATCAGTGCTCTTAGAATCAACACCTGTAGAAACAAGAGGTGGGAAAGGAGCACTGAATGGAAAGGATAAATTGAGCTGTGACCAAATAAGGTCTCAGCTGGCCCTCCTTGAGAACTCTAGAGCTGATACTGCCCTTCCAGATTATTCCAGAGAGAAGCAAACAGGCTGAGCCTTTATATCTTCACAATGATCAGTAATTTGATGTAGGCTGCCAAAAGTACGTGAATCTTGGGTGGGGCAATATCTTCCAGCTGAGGCAATCTCCAAAGAGGGCTGACAACAGAGTGCTAGTCAGGGGAAAGTTCATTCCTGAAGGGGCGTTCTAGGAGAAGCATCATGGCCTCTGCTATATAAATCTAACAGAACAGAAATAGTGGTCACCCACCAATGGGTACAAAATTTATTTCTCCATTGTTTCAGAGAGGTGTAAGTTGAAAATTTCATCTGCCCACATCCATCCAACAACTGGTTTCTTCCTCTGTAAGTACTATTTGATTTGAATTATACTCTTTTAGCAAGAAAGTATAGTGATTCTTTTCTCTGAGTGGGGTACTATGCAGTAAATATGATATGATGGCAAAGCAATGCTGATGTGATAGAAATTAACTCATGTATCAAGTGTTTCTATTTAGTTTTCTCTCTGTGTGGCATAACACAACACATTGCATGCACTTTTTATATTATTTGATGTATACATGTAAATATTGACTTTTCTAACTGATTCTACAAGATAAATAAGTCTTCCTACACATATTGGACCAAATAAGAAATTTACACATCTTTAATATTTAGAAGTGTTTACTCTTGATACACTATTTATATTTTCACTGCTTCCCATTGCCAGAAAGTGCAAAGTTTTTCAGCTCTTCATGAGAAGGCTAAACAAAGAGGAGAGCATAGTACTATCAGTAGACACATTTGTTAGTAATCTGTGAAATCTAGATATATACAACTCTTTGGGTTCCTATTTTTAACCCAAAGACAGGGCGAGAGAATGTTGTAGCCAATGTGTGTATCCTGCTGTGCTGTGATTGGGTGTTACTGCAGAAGGAAGCACAGTGGGATAAGTTAGTGTATAATAAAAATCTTGGAAGCCCTTTTGCAACATATGTTGTATGGGATAACCACATCAGTGAAGTAGTGCAATTTCAATTACAACACATGCTTTCAGATGTTTCTTTTTCTGTAATTTTTGTTTTCTCATGTTTACTCTTTATTTTGCATACTGCTCTTTTCTTGTGTTTCTACTTGAATTGCAGCCCAAGGGAAAAGGGAGAGAGTTCAATATTAAACAGACCTTTACTAGCTTTGGCCAACTAATCCTCAATAGATTGTATCTTGTTAACTTCCCCATCTGAGAGAGGACTTATCTAACGTGGCATCTGATTCCATTTCCCCCAAACCTCTAGGCTGCTATCCTGTTTTTTAAACCTGCCTTATTTTTCTTCATGGGTGAATTCTGACACTGTGATTTCTTTCTTTAATATTTTTTCTGTTACTTCCAGTAGAATGTTAGATATTTTATACAGTCCTTGGTTTCTTGTATTTTTTACTTCTCTAGTACTGGAACATAGGGTTAAATAAATGGCAATTCAGGTATATATTTCCTAGTTACACTATTATCTTTCAACCTGTCTTCCAGAATTAAGATGTTCATAATTTTGAGTGTCTAAATTGTTTAATCACAGCCTTAATACATGGAATGTACTTTGTTACTAATTCCTTTAAGTCAAACCTTAAGAGCTTCTTTTTTATCTTTATGTGTATTATAAAAATTTAAAACATATCCAAACGTAGAGAGGACATAAAGAAAGCACCCATTTTCATCATCCAGCAAAAACCACTTAACTAATGACCAGTTTTGTTTCATCCATACACATGTATGCTTCCAAACATACCCGGGTTATTTGAAGCATATGTTAAGATATCTTCTGGGGTTTCCACCAGAGGCTCAGTGGTAAAGAATCTGTCTGCCCACACAGGAGACATGGGTTGGATCCCTGGGTCAGGAGGTTCCCCTGGAGAAGGGAATGGCAATCTACTGCAGTACTTTTGCCTGGAGAATCCCCATGGACAGAGAAGCCTGGCAGGCTACAGTCCATGGGGTTGCAGAGTCTGATATGAATGAACATGCACACACAGACACACACAAGGCATCTTCTAATACAAGTAACAAGGGCTTCACAACAGAAGCCATCACCTTTTGGGAGTCAAACATCCTGAGTTTATGAGGTGTAAACAACCCCTATCTTGCTTCAGTCTTTCCACTTACAAGTGCTGTGAGGAAACTTGAGAACGGTTATGTATAAATATAGATTACTTTTTATCCTTTGACTAGTTGTAGTATTTGAGTGAAGCTGAAGCAATAATTAGATTTTGTTCTTGTTGTTTTTAATTGTATTGAAGTACAGTTGATTTACAATGTTGTGATTCAATTTGCTATACAATAACCCCTTTTTCATTGTGGTTTGTCACACGACATTGAATATAGTACCCTCTGCTATACAGCAGGACCTTGTTGTTTATCCATTCTATATATAATAGTTTACATCTGCTAATTCCAAATCCCAATCTTTCCTTCTGTCCCCCATCCAACCCAGCAACCACAAGTCTGATCTCTATGTCTGATCAACATTCCAGTTTTATATCCTTCTCCATATTTGCAAGTATGTTGTTTCAACCAATCGTTTCTCATTCTATTGATTTGGGCCCTATTTTTTTTCTTGGAAAAATATGCATAATGTTATAAAATATAAAAAATGGCCTAATTGTTATGAAAGGTATTTGTGAATTATATCTCAATCAACATGAGAAAAATAAATTGTTTGAAAAGTGAGATGAAAAATAAATATATTAAATGTTGCAATTGAGAAAACTTCACCTAGGAGTTTATCATTTTTCTGTTCTTTTTATATAATTTTTATCATTATTACAATAATTTATTTACATAAAGAACTATGCCAATGATCTCTGTTCTAATTTTTATTTCCTTCCTTCTACTTTTTGGGGTATACTTTGCTCTTCTGTTTTAAACTTTCTTAATTTGAACCATAGGCTATTGGTAACATATTTTATCTTTACTAACAAAAGCACTTAAACTGAAATTTTTTTTTCTAAGGGCTTCTTTCAGCATTTAAAGCTAAAATTTTATTTCTAAACACTGCTCTAGCTGAATCCTACTCATTTTGATATGTGAATTTTGTGATTGACTCGTGATTTAAATAGAACTGTGATGCTTATTCACAGTTCTTTAACTTATGGGCTTTGCTGGTAGTGCTAGTGGTAAAGAACCCACCTGCCAATGCAGGAGACCTAAGAGACATGAGTCCAATCCCTGGGCCAGGAAGATACCCTAGAGGAGAGCATGGACACCCACTCTAGTATTCTTGCCTGGAGAATCCCATGGACATAGGACCCTGACAGGCTATAGTCCATGGGGTCACAGAGTTGGACACCACTGAGGTGCCTTAGCATGTACGACATGATGCTTATACTCTTAGATATGTGGGGTATTTCTGGATATTGTTATTGACTTCTGTTTTAATTCTGTTGTAGTTAGAAAGTACTTTGTATTTAATATTTTTAAATGCATGGATACTTGTTTTAAAGTCCAATATAATTTATTTTATTGTTGTTGTAGTCTCTCAGTTGTGCCCGACTCTTTGCAACCCCATGGACAGCAGCACGCCACACTCCCCATCCTCATATATTGTTCAAATATGTATGTCCTTGTAAAGCATGTATTCTGAAGTTTGTTGATCAGGTTAAAGTAATCAATAGCACTATTTTGGTATTCTACATCCTTATGGAATTTCTCTAACTATATCAATTACTGAGAAATGCATATAAAACCTACTCCTGCAAATGTAGAATGTTTCTCCCTTTTATATTGTCAATTTTACTTCATGTAATTTAAGAAACATTTAAAAGGCATATGTGTAGTTAATATACTCATTATGTTTTCCTGATAAGTTTCTTTTTTATCATTATGACACATTCTTCTTTAGTTCTAAAACTTTGTTTTGGTCTATTTTATCTGTCATTAAACTATGAACTCCAGCCTCTGTGATTACTTTTTTCATGATACAAGTTTTTTCATTCTTCTTTCTTTCTGTGTATTTCTTTGTAATATAAAAGGCATGCCTTGTTGGCAGAATACAGTAAGGTCTTTTTGCTCCTTTTTTTAAAATATGAGTCTTTAATAGATTTTTAAAGATAATTCACAAAATGTGATTATTGATGTGCATTTCATTTTGCCATTTTATAACTTGGGATTTTTTTTTTTTTGTCCTTTTTTTTTTTTTTTATCCCAAGCACCTCCGTCAGCCCTTCCTTGTCATTTTTTAGATTTCTAGAATACTTTCTTCATAAGAGTCCTTTAAAAAAACAATATACTTTTCTAGTTTACCTTAAATACTGTAAGATAGCCTGACATAGAACACTAATTTAGGCTAATTTAACTTTAACAATCATGAAATGGCAACCCACTCCAGTATTCTTGCCTGGAGAATCCCAGGGATGGCGGAGCCTGGTGAGCTGCCATCTATGGGGTTGCACAGAGTCGGACACGACTGAAGTGACTTAGCAGCAGCAGCAGCAGTATATTATTTCTACTGTAAAAGTTAGATTATTTGAATTTCACTTATAGTAATGACAAAATCAGTTATTTTAATAATAAATATGAGAAAACAGAAAATGGGGATTCTAAAACATATGTTTTACATTTATGAGAGATAACTGGCAGTGAAAAAATATGGAGTCAAGGTCTGAGAAAGAAAACTCATAGAGGTTATCTGCAAATATGGCATTTCTTCTGCCTGTATGAACATTTGTGGATTCCACTGGGGGAAGAAGATAATGCTCAGAATATAACAAGAACTATTGATTACCTAATCTGATTAAGGCATAATTTGGGGTCACTTGTCAGCTAAAAGGTGACTGGCCAACCAACCATACCATTCCCAATAAGTTAAAAGAACCCAACTTCAGATTTTTTAAGTCTTTAAAACTGAAATAAGGAGATTGTGAGTACTACCAGCCTCATTACAAATCTGAATGTTAATCATCTCTTGAAGATACCACCCAAGTCTTAAAAATAGTTCTATATTTTTTCATATAAAATTAATTCATTAAATCAAAATAACCAGGCACATGAGATAAGCATGAACAATAATAAGAACATCAAAATCACACAAGAAAAGCAGACCCACTAGGGCTCCAGACAATTTAGATATCAAAGTTTCAAATAGCTTAATTTGGTTAAAGACATGGTAATTTTGGCAAAGAATTGAAGGATGAAAAAAAAATAATGGAAATTTTAGAGTGAAGTATAACAAGTGAAAGTAAGAAATTAATGTATGATTTTACTAAAATGTTAAAGATAGCTGGTTGTATAATTAGAAAACTAGAAAATGTAGATGAAAAAAAATATATATATATACACATTATGAAGTCAGAGAAAATACATGGCTAGGACAGAGTTAAAAGCTTTTATATGTAAGTATTGTCACTGAAAGGGAAGGAAGATAATTGGTCTGAGTATATTTTAAAATATAATGGATGAAAATTCTCGAATTTATGAAAAGCATCAAGATGCAGATACAATAATCCATATGAACCCTAATAAGAATACAGGGAAAGAACACCTAAGAACATGAACATAAAACTCTTTATAAACCAATGACTGAAAAAAACATCTTAAAAGTTTTAAGAGAAAAAAATAATTTCCAAGGAACAACAGCAATGAAGGTAGAATATAATGCAAAGATAGTGTCAGTGTGCTTACAGAACTTAATTGCATGCCTAGAATTCTATACCAAGAAAGACAGGTTTCAACAAGCTGAAATAGAGACTTTTAAAAGCAAAAATTGATAATTTAGTTACTAGCAGACTTGTACAAAGGTTACTTTATGCTGAAGGAAAATGTTACTGGATGGCAACTTGGCAATTAGGAAGGCAATGAAAAGGGTACATATATTTGAAAATATTAATGAGTATTGATTACATGCATCAGTATTTATAATTTATAACAATAAAATTAAAAGGGGGAAGACTGGAATCAGGTTGACTGCATTTGGATTGCAAATGACAAAAAGAAAAAGAGATATCAAATAAGGAAGAAAAAAATAGGCCAAAAGTAAGATGGTAGACTTCGGAGAAGGCAATGGCACCCCACTCCAGCACTCTTGCCTTGAAAATCCCATGGACGGAGCAGCCTGGTAGGAGGCAGTCCATGGGATCGCTGAGAGTTGGACACGACTGAGCGACTTCACATTCACTTTTCACTTTTCACTTTCATGCCTTGGAGAAGGAAATGGCAGCCCACTCCAGTGTTCTTGCCTGGAGAATCCCAGGGACGGGGGAGCCTGGTGGGCTGCCATCTATGGGGTCACACAGAGTCGGACACGACTGAAGTGACTTAGCATAGCAAGATGGTAGACTTAAACACATGTATATCAGTAATAACATTAAATTTGGACTGCAGATGGCACCACCCTCGTGGCAGAAAGTGAAGAGGAACTAAAAAACCTTTTGATGAAAGTGAAAGTGGAGAGTGAAAAAGTTGGCTTAAAGCTCAACATTCAGAAAATGAAGATCACGGCATCCAGTCCCATCACTTCATGGGAAATAGATGGGGAAACAGGGGAAACAGTGTCAGACTTTATTTTTTTGGGTTCCAAATTAACTGCAGATGGTGACTGCAGCCATGAAATTAAAAGACACTTACTCCTTGGAAGGAAAGTTATGACCAACCTAGATAGCATATTCAAATGCAGAGACATTACTTTGCCAACAAAGGTCCATCTAGTCAAGGCTATGGTTTTTCCTGTGGTCATGTATGGATGTGAGAGTTGGACTGTGAAGAAGGCTGAGTGCCGAAGAATTGATGTTTTTGAAGTGTGGTGTTGGAGAAGACTGTTGAGAGTCCCTTGGACTGCAAGGAGATCCAACCAGTCCATTCTGAAGGAGATCAGCCCTGGGATTTCTTTGGAAGGAATGATGCTAAAGCTGAAACTCCAGTACTTTGGCCACCTCATGCAAAGAGTTGACTCATTGGAAAAGACTCTGATGCTGGGAGGGATTGGGGGCAGGAGGAGAAGGGGATGACAGAGGATGAGATGGCTGGATGGCATCACTGACTCGATGGACGTGAGTCTGGGTGAACTCCGGGAATTGGTGATGGACAGGGAGGCCTGGTGTGCTGCAATTCATGGGGTCGCAAAGAGTCGGACATGACTGAGCGACTGAAGTGAACTGAGTAGCTCAGATGGTAAAGAATCTGCCTGCAGTGCAGGAGACCCTGGTTAAATTCCTGGGTCAGGAAGATCCCCTAGAGAAGGGAGAGGCTACCCACTCCAGTATTCTTAGGCTTCCCTGGTTGCTCAGATGGTGGGAACAATGTAGGAGGATGTAATTTAGTAGGTGTCAAATAAATCACTACTAAAATAAACTTTTTAGCAAATACATTACTATAAAGTGAAAGAAAGTGAAAGTTGCTCAGTTGTGTCTGACTCTTTATGACCCCATGGACTATACAGTCCATGCAATTATCCAGGCCAGAATATTGGAGTGGGTAGCCTTTCCCTTCTCCAGGGGATCTTCCCCACCCAGGGAGCAAACCCAGGACTCCCTCATTGCAGGCAGATTTTTTACCAGCTGAGCCATCAGGAAAGCCCAAGAATACTAGAGTGGGTAGCCTATCTCTTCTCCAGAAGATCTTCTTGACCCAGGAATTGAACTGGGGTCCTCTGCATAGCAGGCAGATTCTTTACCAGCTGAGCTACCAGGGAAGCCTACATAAAGGCTATATAAACCAAAGGTAATTAAGGCAGCATGGTATTGTTTCAAGTATAGAAATATAAGTGTAACAGAGTTGAGAGTCCAGAAACAAACCCATAAATACATGCATTTTATTTTATTACAAAGTTGGCATGGAAGATAAGTAAGAAAACAAAACACTTTTTGATAAATGGAGCTGATTCAACTGGATGTTAATGTGAAGGAAGATGAAACTGAACCCCTGACACCACATACACACACACACATTATTCAAGTAGATTGCATATTCCCATATGACTAATAACTAATGAATCTAATAATATTTATATGGAATAATATCTTCAATACATTAGATTTTTTCTTTGAAGAGAATCTGCTAAATCTCCTCTCGGAGCCAAAAGAGCAGTTCAGTCTTCTCACTTATATCAGCTGCTTACCTTCCATTATTTCATCACCTTCTTGCACTACAATTCCTTCTTTGAAACACACTATAGTTCAAGTACACCTTCAGCTTCTCATCCTCCCTATTGGTATTACCCACTCTAGGTCCTTCACACAAATTTGTTTCTAAAAAAAAAAAAAATTGTTTCTAATAATGTTTCCTTTTACACAGATTCCTATTCAAGGTTACATAATTTTCACATTGTATAATCCATGTGACTGTTTGGTACTATAATTCCTTAACTCTCCTCTGAAGATGTATACTTCTACTTGAATGTACCCTCATTCTCTTGGGACAACAATGATAACTTTTCCTCATCTACAATTCAGACTAAGGCTTTTCTCTCCCTCTAAACCAAAATATCCTTTGGTCCTTCACTCACACTCTACCCAGTCTACCATTTTCTCACATTCTATTTTCTTACTCTTTGAAATCATTTCTGCTTTCACACACCTCCCTTCATTGGCTGATTTCCCAACTTTTGTCAAATGAGATGCCATGTACCTTGCTCTTGATCCCAGGTGAGTGAACACAAAGTTGGTTAGAAATCAGTGAATCTTCAATGATCAAATCCACATCAACTTTCCCCAGACAAGTCCTAACAATGTTTTTCAGTTATTTTACTTACCTCTAATTATCTCAACCCTCCCTGTCAATGTTTTGAATCTTTCTCACTCTTTTCAAACTGCAGCTGAATTTGCTCTCCTTGTTTTCACATTCACTAAGAAGAAAGAAACCATCCAATCTGAGCTCTCTCAACTCTTTTTCAAATGCCTCCATGTATTCTTTCAATCTTTTGTCCCTCCATTCCACTTCAGAAGAATTGTCTTTTTTTCTGTTGATCCATATACCCCCATATCTCATCTCCTTGAATCTCTGAATGTATATGTGTCTTCCCCTGCCTCTAGGCTTTACTGTTCAGCCTAATAATTTTCAAATGTGGCTATTGAAAAACAATGATTAGAACACTTTTTCAAGAAACCATAACTTTCAAACTATTTTTCATTGTCTCTCTACACACACACATTTATATATCTCTTTACTAGATGCCCGTTTATTAACCTCATGGAATAAACATCAGCTCATTACCAAACCCATCAGCCAACTTTACTTACTGCATTTTGATTATCTCTCACCAGAATTTGATTACCACACACTTTTCTTAGTATTCTCCTTTCCCCACACCTTCTTTTATAAGATAGGTTTCGCTTCTAGCTCACATTCTATTTCATCATATCTTCTCTTTCTACTTTTCTAAGTTCTCTGCCTTTATTCACCCTTAATTATTAGATGTTGTATAGTGGTTGAATTTTTCCTCCTCTTTTCATATTTCATTTTAATCTTCATACCCCAGATTCATCTTATGTGCTTGTTACTTCCAAACCATATTTCTAGTGCCCATCTCAATTGTTTCAGTACCATCTCTTCAATGAAACCACTATTAATGGTCATCACAGTTAATAACTTCCTTTCATTTACGTGCACAACACTTGGCATAATTCATTTTAAATGAGTAATATTTCCTTGTATTCAGAGTAACTATTTATGTGTTTATATTGTTCCCTTTCTCTAAAATGTAAGTACTTTGGAAGCAAGGATTGTGACTTTGCCATCTCTGTATGGTGATTTTTGGTATTGGATTTTTATACTTTCCAGTGTGAAACACTCTGGAATCATATTTCCTGTCAGTTTGTCAAGCTTTAGCCCTGTGATGTGATTAGCATCATCTGTACACATGGACCTTAGAAGCAGGAGCCAATTTTTGCTCTACTTTACAGAGATTCAACCCTTTTGTAATTTCTGTGTCAAGGAAACTGTGTTCAACAAGAGATTTTCACTTTGCACTTCAGTACATCAATTCTAAGCATGACACCATCCTGGTCACGCTGACTTCCCTAAAGAATTGTGTGTGTATATGTATGTGTGTGTGTGTGTGTGTGTTATAAAATTATTCAATCAAATCTCAGATGTTCTTCTAGTTTGGTAGCTAGCAGAAATCTCAGCAGCATTTCCTAAGAGAGGTAGTAGAATAAGAGTTCTCCTGGTCTGAGAAATCATTGCTTCATTTATTGCAACTTTGCCCAGCAGCTCAAATAGTTATTTTGTCTATGTTGTTATAGTTTATGCTTTTATTTATTTAAAAATTCACCTCCATGTGCTGTAGTTATCTGCAATAAAATGAAGGTTTTAATTTTAGTTGTATTTTCTCAATTCCAGTCAGTGAAATGACCAATTTCTCTCTCTCTCTCTTTTTTTTTTTTTAATTGAATATACCACTTCCTTCTTTTCTACTTAAAGGATGCTCAAATAGAGTTAGAGAAGCAAATCTGAGTTAATATTTTCAGTTCTGCAGTTTCTATAGCCTTTCCTTTATGTCATTTTATCTTCATGTAATGGCCAGAATGCAAGATTTTCTTAGGTTATATAAAAAATAAGGAATCCAATTAACATTCCTTAATGTTAATATGCAGCTCTTCTTGGTATCTTCCTTTGCACTCTTTGGTGTTTATAAAATAACTGCCTGAACACTGCAAAAGTAATAAAGTTCAAAATTAATCATCAAGAATCAGCAGTACTCATGTTTACCAACGCCCCTCCCTCCATGTCCTTTATTCAACCCACACTGGTTTGCTCAACTAGCATGCAATAGAAGATGGAAAACTGCACTTGCCATAAGTATGCTATTGAGTACCCCCTTTCTTCCTGGGATGGTTAGTAGGTTTTCTTGATTTCTGTGTGACTTCATGACAAACATTTATTTTTTAATGTTACAATATCACTGAATTTTTAGTCAGCTCTGTTTTAAATTTTAAAAGCTCACATTGTAATGTTGATTTTTATTTTAGAATTTAGTTTTAGAGTTACCCCATGTTTTTTTTTTTTTTTCATATTTACTGGCCCAGAAAATGTGAGTCAACCTTTCCATATGAAATTTTTTTTAATTTTTTAATTTTTAAACTTTACATAATTGTACTAGTTTTGCCAAATATCAAAATGAATCAACCACAGGAAGTGAGTTCGAAAGAGTAGAAATTTAGTAGGTATTATCACCTACCCTAGATAGCATATTGAAAAGCAGAGACATTACTTTGCCAACAAAGGTCCGTCTAGTCAAGGCTATGGTTTTTCCAGTAGTCATGTATGAATGTGCAGAGAAGGCAATGGCACCCCACTCCAATACTCTTGCCTGGAAAATCCCATGGATGGAGGAGTCTGGTAGGCTAAGAGTCGGATACTACTGAGCGACTTCACTTTCACTTTTTACTTTCATGCATTGGAGAAGGAAATGGCAGCCAACTCCAGTGTTCTTGCCTTGAGAATCCCAGGGACGGGGAGCCTGTTGGGCTGCCGTCTATGGGATCACACAGAGTCGGACACGACTGAAGTGACTTAGCAGCTTAGCAGCAGCATGTATGGATGTGAGAGTTAGACTGTGAAGAAAGCTGAGCACTGAAGAATTGATACTTTTGAACAGTGGTGTTGGAGAAGATTCTTGAGAGTCCCTTGGACTACAAGGAGATCTAACCAGTCCATTTTAAAGGAGATCAGTCCTGGGTGTTCTTTGGAAGGAATGATGATAAAGCTGAAATTCCAGTACTTTGGCCACCTCATGCGAAGAGTTGACTCATTGGAAAAGACTCTGGTGCTGAGAGGGATTGGGGGCAAGAGGAGAAGGGGACGACAGAGGATGAGATGGCTGGATGGCATCACTGACTTGATGGATGTGAGTCTGAGTGAACTCCCGGATGGTGATGGGCAGGGAGGCCTGGCGTGCTGCAATTCATGGGGTTGCAAAGAGTCGGACACGACTGAGTGACTGAACTGAACTGATTACCTACCCACATTACCACCCTTGTCTGTAATAGGAAAATAGCAAACAGGCAATTCATAAGATGGCTAGTGCTGATTAGGTGAGAACTATGTAGAGTCCAGAGTCTGTCATATCCACCTTGACCAGATTCTCTGAAATTAAATAAATACAAAGGAAACCATTTGGGCAAAATGGACTTTTAGGAATTAAATTACTTCATCATTAATGTACTCATCTACATGATATGTTTCAGTCTTATGTTCTGCATTAAGATTTTCTACCCTTTTAAGTTTTCCTGCTAAAAGGTATTTTCCCTCTTTCTTCACTGATTTTTTTTTTCAGAGAAATTAATGAAAAGGCTAAAGCAAAAAAAAAAAAAAAAGCACAGCATAAGGAAACGTCCAAGAGAGAATAATAAATTATTGAATTAATCAGTGATTTACAGTGAATGGACATACAAAGATTTAGAAGTCTGTTTATCTACAAGTATAGCTCTGATATTTAACCCTTAAGCATATATTATGCCCTTGCTATAACAGAAATGCTATATGGAAGTTGAAAGGTTGGGTAATGAAACAGGCCATCAGTTGTCAGGGAAAATGGTGCATTTTTGCCTCAACATGGTTCGGGACCAAGTGATTTATTAAAATGACTTAAGTGGTCTATGGATAATCATACAGTTGGAATCGATATTCATTATCTAGTTTCAGGGACAAAAGCTCCACAAATAACCCAGATAACATCTGTTTAAAATGAACAGTAACTTCTATAATGGGGTTGTCTTTCTGAAACATCTTTAATCCAGCAACTTATAAATAAATTTTAACTATCATTATGGAATATATCTACATAATTTTGAAGCTTTTATAACTTCTGGTAGTGCCATTTTTGGGAGATTCACACATTCACCATATGGCTATTGCCTGATGTTTAAATGGATATTTTCTATGGTTCTAAGATGCCCTTTAGAAAATCCAAGAAATGGATTGGTCCTGTTTCAAGGCCCAGAACACATTTTGCCACATGCTCCTTGACCATATTTTAACATATCTGCACAGCTTTCATCTTCCTAGACTCACAAGTCCTAACACTGTTGCCTGGGTATGTATGTGTCTCACCAACCTTTCTATCATTTTAGTTTCTCTTACCAAAACTTTTGCAGCTGAGTTTCTCTGAAAACTGGTCTAGTGTCCCAAGTTAAATATCTGTCAAAGGGAGATTCTTTTCCAAATAGGTACTACCAAATACTCTATCAAGAAACAATTATTTCTTTATTATCTATTTTAGTTCCTTCCAGGGTATGATAGTGATCAGCTATTCACTGTATAATTATGAGTACTGATTTGGCTTCTGTAGGGAGTAATTTAACTCATAGATATTTAATCTTCCTTAGAGGACTTATGAGAAAATTATACATAAGGATAAACATCAGCATTAATATTTAAAATCCAAGTGGCTTGGAATAGATTTGTCATGAACAGGAGTATAAAGCCCAAGCAGTGTTTAAAATTTAGACATAAATTGATCAATCTTTGTAGATTTGAATTGGTTAAACTACCTGTAGTTATGCATTTTAAGTTCATAGTATTTGAAGTATTAAATTTCCACTTTGTTTATAATTAAAGGAGAACAAGATGCAGATAGCATTTAGAAAACCAAATATAATTTTAAGAGTGAAAACAAGACTTTAGTTTTAACTGTGGTCTTCTACCACTTACTTGGTTGTTAATTTGCTCCATGACCTTCAGTCAGTAACCTCATTGTGTCTCAGAGGATATAATAATCCTGACCTGCTTTACAGAGGCGTGCTGTACCTTAATTGATGTGTGTTAAGTGCCTGGAGGTACTTTAATGAAAGCCATTATTGAAATGCAATTATTAACATTTGGGATAATGAAGTTAGCTTAGATGGTTTAGCCAAGCCTGGTGTGAAGATGGTTTCTAAGTTCAAGAGCATAAAAATACCCTGATGCAAAACTTAAAAAAAAAAAGCGGGGGGGGGAGGGAGCCTAAAAAAAGCTAGAAAATGAAAATAGAAAATGAAACCATAACTGGCTTATTTGCTGACTTTAGCAGCATCAGGACCTACAGTTTATTGCTTTGTCTCTGATCGAGTGCATTGCAATCAATGCGAATTACTACAGAGATGCTAGGAGATAATTTTGCAAAAATGTCAAAAATGCAAAATTTGGGAGAGCTAGATAGGCTAGAAATGACCGTATCGATTTTGTAAAGGTTGGTAAATTACTACAATACCAACTTACTTTGATGTAGACTGCAAATCTTGCATTTTAAGCAACATCAACTCTAATTTTAAACTTCAGGAAAGGCTTAGTGTATTACATGCATTACTTTCATCCATGAGAAATTTAGAAGATCATGTGCTTACCTAGTAGAAACTAGCTGTGAAATTCCCAGTAGGGCTCATTCTTCTGCTCAACAGTTCCTGCCTGTCTATACATTTCAGTGGGCTTGTCTTTATACTCAAAGATCAATCAAACCACAAAATAAATGTTAGAATTTAAAACACACCAAAAAAACTCCTTCTTATTCTCAAGAAATGACAGAAAACAACAAAAACATTTTCAGGAAGTGGTCTCAAAAATAGCTATTAAATCTTAAGTAATGTCATATTTACATTGATCATTTTTAAGGCTTTTTTTTTTTTTAAATGAGGTCAATTGCATGTAAATAGCATAACAATGTCTAGAACATAGTCACAGAAACTGAAAATTCAAGGTTTAAAGGAAGTTTCTTCCATTGTATCTTATTTCAGTCACTGCCTTTAACATATCCATGTTTCTAAAAGTACATAATATAATCATTCTGTTAGGATTCATTTTTGTGTTTTGGGCTTCTCTGGTGACTCAGATGGTAAACAATCTGCCTGTAATGCAAAAGAACTGGGTTCAATCCCTGGGTCAGGAAGATCTCCTGGAGAAGGGAATGGCAACCCACCCTAGTATTCTTGCCTAGAAAATTCCATGGACAGAGGAGACTGGTGGGCTACAGTCTATGGGGTCACAAAAAATTGGACACAACTGAGCAACTTCCACTTTACCTAATATTAGCTAAATTTTGTGCAAAAATATGTTAAAACTGCAACAAACACTCATGATATAACTTTCAATCAACAAATTTAATACTAATGAAAAGATTTTTCATCTTTTATTTCATATTATATGTATTTAACAAGGAGAACATTGTTTAAAACCACTTGTTTTTTCCCTCAGTCCAGTTCTCCTACCATCATAGGAGCACAGCACTATTGTAAATGTTTTATAATTCTAATTTATATTAGTAAGCAACTTATACTATTGGGTTTTATTTGTACATTTTAAATATATGTTGATGGAATTATATTGCTTGTATCATTGTGCAATTTGATTTTTCACTTAACATTATGTTCTTAATATATATTTATTTTGATTCATACAGACCTATTTTAGTAATTTAAACATATGTCTTTGTATCCATATACCATAAACTTATATGGACCTCTACATATGGGTTTTAAATTGACTTTTTTTTTTTTTTTTTTTTGCTATTATAAGCAGTGTATGAATGTCTCCTTGTGTACATGTGCAGGAGTTTTTCATGGGTATTTACCTAGGAGTTGAAATGACAATTATAATTTACCTTTGCCAAGTAATATATATTACTTTCTGAAGAGCTTCTGTCAATAGAGATTATCATCATAATACATTGGATTGAAAATCTTTTTTTTAATTATTTTTTTAATTGAAGGATAATGGCTTTACAGAATTGTGTTGGTTTCTGCCAAACATCAACATGAATCAGCCATCAGTTCAGTTCAGTTCAGTCACTCAGTCATGTCTGACTCTTTGCGACCCCATGAATCGCAGCACGCCAGGCCTCCCTCTCCATCACCAATTCCTGGGGTTCACTCAGACTCACGTCCATCAAGTCAGTGATGCCATCCAGCCATCTCATCCTCTGTCATCCCCTTCTCCTCCTGCCCCCAATCCCTCCCAGCATCAGAGTCTTTTCCAATGAGTCAACTCATCGCATGAGGTGGCCAAAGTACTGGAGTTTCAGCTTTAGCATCACTCCTTCCAAAGAAATCCCAGGGCTGATCTCCTTCAGAATGGACTCAGCCATAGGTATACATATGAGGGAGGGGACATATGGATTGAAAATCTTTTTGAAAGATATTACTTTATCAGTTGGCAGGAGACTGCATAAAAGTACACAATGATGGAATATGGTGGAATATGTATATATGCGTGTGTATAGATATTCACGTATACACACACACACACACACACACACACACACACATATATAGTTTGCTAGGGCTTCCATAAAATAACAGACTGATTTGACTTAAAACAACAGAAGTTTATTTTCTTACAGTTCTGGAGGTTTGGTTTCTTTTGAGGTCTCTATCCTTGACTTGCAGATGGCTACCTTCCTGCTGCATCCTCACATTGCCTTTCTTCTTGCTCAAGCATCCCCAGGGTCTCTTCATTTGCCCAAATTTTACTTTATGAGAATACAAATTATATTGGAGTAAGGTTTACCCATATGATCTCATTTAACCTTAATTAACTTTAAAGCCACATCAGCAATAATGCCACATTCTAGGGTACTGGGGTTAGGGATTCAACATATGAATCATGAGGAAATACAATTCAGTCAATAAAGTGTGTGTATGTGTGTGTTTGTATTTGCAGTCCTTTAAATTATAGAACTATATATGATTTAGATAAATAATTTAAATATTCATTTAGCAAACAGTATAAGACAAGAATTAATTTCTTTTTTTTAAGGGAAGCAAATTCTCACTATATAATTTAGGTGAGATAGGATATGAAGAGCTCTTTTTCTGAGAATGGAATGTTCCTTCACTCATCTTGTAACTCACCCTCTCAACACAGTTCAAGAAGTCCTGAATATGTTCTATTTTAAAATGAAGGGCCCTTACCCAGGTTCAATCCCTGGTCCTGGGTTGAAAGATCGATATCGCAGAGATGGACATGACTGAGCAACTGACACTTTCACTTTTTGTTGTTCAGTTATTCAGTCTTGTCTGACTCTTTTCAACCCCATGGACTGCAGCAACCCAGGCTTCCCTGTCTTTCACCATCTTCCAGAGTTTGCTCAAACTCATGTCCATTGAGTCAGTGATGCCATCCTACCATCTTATCTTCTGTCATCCTCTTCTCCTCCCACCTTCAATATTTCCCAGCATCAGGGTCTTTTCTAATGAGTTGCTCTTCACATCAGGTAGCCAAAGTATGGGAGCTGGAGTTTCAGCTTCAGCATCAGTCCTTCCAATGAATATACAGGGTTGATTTTCTTTAGGATTGACTGGTTTGATCTCCTTGCAATCCGAAGAACTCTCAAGAGTCATCTCCAGCACAATTCAAGCACATCAATTCATTGGTGCTTAGCTCTCATATCCATGACTACTGGAAAAACCATAGCTTTGACTAGACAGACCTTTGTAGGCAAAGTAATGTCTCTGCTTTTTAATATGCTGTCTAGGTTTGTCACTGAGTTTCTTCCAAGAAGCAAACGTCTTTTAATTTCATGGCTGCAGTGACAAACCACAGTGATTTTGGGGCCCAAGAAAAAAAATCTGTCACAGTTTCGTTTCCCCATTTATTTGCCATGAAGTGATGGGACTGAATCCCAAGATCTTAGTTTTTTTTTGCATGTTGAGTTCTAAGCCAGCTTTTTCACTCTCCTCTTTCACCTTCACCAAGAGACTTTAATTCCTCTTCACTTTCTTCCATAAGGTTGGTGTCATCTGCATCTGAGGTTATTGATATTTCTCCTTGCAATCTTGATTCCAGTGTGTGCTTCGTCCAGCGTGGCATTTTGTATGATATACTCTGCATATACAGGGAAGCCTAGCATGCTGCAGTTCATGGGGTCACAAAGAGTCTAACATGACTGGGCAACTGAACAACAACAACTTTGCATATAAGTTAAATAAGCAGGTTGACAATATACAGCCTTGATGTATATTTTGAACCAAATCTGAACCAGTTTGTTGTTCCAAATCTGCTTCTAACTCTTGCTTCTTGACCTGGATACAGGTTTTTCAGGAGGCAGGTAGTGTGGTTTGGAATTCCCACCTCATTAAGAATTTTCCACAGTTTGTTGTGATCTACACATCAGAGGTTTTAGCTTATTCAAGCTATTGAGGCTTCTCTTATAGCTCAGTTGGTAAAGAATCCACCTGCAATTCAGGAGACGGTAGTTCAATTACTGGATCAGGAAGATCCGCTGGAGAAGGGATAGGCTACCCTCTCCAGTATTCTCGGACTTCCCTTGTGGCTCAGCTGGTAAAGAATATGCCTGCAATATGGGAAACCTGGGTTCAATCCCTGGTTTGGGAAGATCCCCTTGAGAAGGGAAAGGCTACCCATTCCAGAATTCTGGCCTGGAGAATTCCATGGACTTTATAGTCCATGGGGTTGCAAAGAGTCAGACACGACTGAGCGACGTTAACTTTCATAAAGCAGAAGTAGATGTTTTTCTGGAATTCTCTAGCTTTTTCTGTGATCCAATGATGTTGGCAGTTTGATCTATGGTTCCTCTGCCTTTTCTAAATCCAGCTTGTACATTTGGAAGGTCTCAGTTCACATTCTGTTAAAGCCTAGCTTGATTATTTTGAGCATTACTTTGCTAGCATGTGAAATGAGTGCAATTGTGTGGTAGTTTGAGCATTCTTTGGCAATGTTCTTCCTTGGCATTGGAATGAAAACTGACCTTTTTCAAACCAGTGACCACTTCTGAGTTTTCCAAATTTGTTAGCATATTGAATATACCACTTTCACAGCATCATCTTTTAGAAATGTAAATAGCTCAGCTGGAATTCCATCACCTTCACTAGCTTTGATCCTAGTGATGCTCCCTAAGGCCCATTTGAGTTGACACTCCAGGATGTCTGGCTCTAGGTTAGTGATCACACCATCATGGTTATCTGGATCATTAGAATTTCTCTTCAAGAAAATTAGAGATATCAAGGGAAATTTTCATGCAAAGATGGACACAATAAAGGACAGAAATGGTATGGACCTAACAGAAGCAGAAGATATTAAGAAGAGGTGGCAAGAATATACAGAAGAACTATACAAAAAAGATCTTCATGACCCAGATAATCATGATGGTATGATTACCCACTAGAGCTAGACATCCTGAAATGAGAAGTCAAGTGGGCCTTAGGAGGCTTCACTACGAATAAAGCTCATGCAAGTGATGGAATTCCTGTTGAGCTATTTCAAATCCTAAAAGATGATGCTGTGAAAATGCTGCACTCAATATGCCAGCAAATTTGGAAAACTCAGCAGTGGCCACAGGACTGAAAAAGGCTAGTTTTCATCCCAATCCCAAAGAAAGGCAATGCCAAAGAATGTTCAAACTACTGCACAATGGCACTAATCTCACATGCTAGCAAAGGAATGCTCAAAATTCTTCAAGCCAGGCTTCAATAGTATGTGAACCAGGAACTTCCAGATGTTCAAGCTGGATTTAGAAAAAGCAGAGGAACCAGAGATCAAATTGCCAACATCTGCTGGATCATTGAGAAAACAAGAATTCCAAAAAAACATCTACTACTGCTTTATTGATTATGCCAAAGCCTTTGACTGTGTGGATCACAATAAACTGTGGAGAATTCTTAAAGAGATGGGAATACCAGACCACCTGACCTGCCTCTTGAGAAATCTCTATGCAGGTCAAGAAGCAACGGTTAGAACAGGACATGGAACAACAGACTGGTTCCAAATAGGAAAAGGAGTACGTCAAGGCTATATATTATCACCCTGTTTAGTTAAATTCTACACAGAGTACATCATGAGAAATGCCAGGCTGGATGAAGCACAAGCTGGAATCAAGATTGCCAGGAGTAATATCAATAACCTCAGATATGCAAATGACACCACCTTTATGGCAGAAAGTGAAGAACTAAAGAGCCTCTTGATGAAAGTGAAAGAGGAAAGTGAAAAAGTTGGATTAAAGCTCAACATACAGAAAACTAAGATCATGGCATCTGGTCCCATCACTTCATGGGAAATATATGGGAAAACAATGGAAACTGAGAGACTTTATTTGGGGGGGCTCCAAAATCACTGCAGATGGTGACTGCAGCCATGAAATTAAAAGACGCTTACTCCCTGGAAGAAAAACTATGACCAACCTAGACAGCATATTAAAAAGAAAAGATGTTGCTTTGCCAACAAAGGTCCGTCTCTTCAAAGCTATGGTTTTTCCAGTAGTCATGCATGGATGTGAGAGTTGGAATATAAGGAAAGTTTAGTGCCAAAGAATTGATGCTTTTGAACTGTGGTCTTGGAGAAGACTCTTGAGAGTCCCTTGGGATGCAAGGAGATCAAACCAGTCCATCCTAAAGGAAATCAGTCCTGAATATTCATTGGAAAGACTGATGCTGAAACTCCAATACTTTGGCCACCTGATGGGAAGAACTGACTCATTTGAAAGACCCTGATGCTGGGAAAGATTGAAGGCAGGGGGAGAAGGTGACGACAGAAGATGAGATGGTTGGATGGCATCACCAACTTGATGGACATGAGTTTGAGCAAGCTCCGGAGTCGGTGAAGGACAAGGAAGCCTGGTGTGCTATGGTTCATGGGGTACCAAAGAGTCAGACATGACTGAGCGACTGAACTAACTGAAGATATTTTTTTTATAGTTCTTCTGTGTTTTCTTGCCACCTCTTCTTAGTATCTTCTGCTTCTGTTAGGTCCATACCATTTCTGTCCTTTACTGTGCCCATGTTTGCATGAAATGTTCCTTTGTTATCTCTAATTTTCTTGAAGAGATCTCTAATCTTTCCCATTATATTGTTTTCAGAGGAAAAATCAATAGAATGTTTGCATTGTTTTACATTGTTTGCTTAAAAAGTCTTTATCTCTCCTTGCTATTCTCTGTAACTCTGCATTCAGATCAGTGTATATGTCCTTTTCTCCTTTGCCTTTCCCTTCTTTTCTCAGGGAGGCCTGTAAGGCCTCCTCAGACAACCAGTTTGCCTTTTTGCATTTCTTTTTCTTGGGGATGGTTTTTAGTCACCGCCTCCTATACAATGTTATGAACCTCCATCCATAGTTCTTCTGGCACTCTGTCTATCAGATCTAATCCCTTGAATCAATTTGTCACTTCCACTGTATAATCATGAGGGATTTGATTTAGGTCATACCTGAATGGCCTAGTGGTTTCCCCTATGTTCTTCAATTTAAGTTTGAAGTTTGCAATAAGGAGTTCATGATCTGAGCCACAGTCATTTCCAGGTCTTGTTTTTGCTGACTGTATAGAGCTTGTCCATCATTTCAGAAAAAGGTCGCTCATGAACCAAACTAGCTTTATAAACCCAGTTGAATTTAAGTTTTAAATCCTGGGGAGCAAAAATAATTATTTTTCTTGAATGAGAGAGTGGATAGGAAAATGTTTAAATGTATATAATGTAGTAATATAACTCGTCAGTAAATTGAGACACTTCACAAACAAGTGCCAGGAATCTAAATGTAGCCATTGCAAAGTAGAAAACTCGGAGAAACTTGTTCAAATAGTTGAAAACTTGATAGTATATCTTTTGCTCTATTTTTTTTTCTGGATATTCTAACCAAAATTCTTTTCTATCTAGAAGTCAAAGTATTAAAGAGCATTTTCCAGATAACATTTGTTTCACTTTGCTTTTTAAAAAATAATAAAGTTGGCCTCAATTTGCTTGAGAACCTCAGATATAAAGCCTTCCCTGATTAAAAAGCCACCGACTGCATCTTTGGTTTCCTGCCTCAGTTTTCCATTTCTTTAATTAACAGCTTGTTTGTGCTTCTGCACTACAATTCTGTAATACACTGTAATTATTTTTCACTGATCATTGCATGATTTCCATAAATAACAAATTCTGAATTCCAAATTTTACATAAATAAAATTAATATGTCACAGATTCCAGGCTTGCAATGATAAGTATGGCAAACCATTTCTCATTTTAACTTAAGATGATACTGTTATGATGGACTCCATAGGATAATACCCTTTAAGAATAATGGACATTAATCCTATAGAAATACAAAGTAAAAAACAATAGTGTTAACTAACTTACTCAGTGTGAGAGTGTGATTAAGAGAAAATAGACTCTCTATTATATCTATAAGGGATGATAATAACACAAAACATTAAACTTAGTGTAAGAATGTTTCTTGTTAAGGATATGTTTCTAGATTTAAATATAATTTTATAGATGAAAGCATATGTGCCAAATAAGTTTATAAATATGCCAACATTTAAGAACTTTGAACTTTTATGTACTCAGTGTACCCTCAGATCAGATCAGATCAGTTGCTCAGTTGTGTCCGACTCTTTGCAACCCCATGAATCGCAGCACGCCAGGCCTCCCTGTCCATCACCAACTCCCAGAGTTCACCCAGCCTCATGTCCATCGAGTCAGTGATGCCATCCAGTCATCTCATCCTCTGTCATCCCCTTTTCCTCCTTCCCCCAATCCCTCCCAGCATCAGAATCTTTTCCAATGAGTCAATTCTTCGCATGAGGTGGCCAAAGTACTGGAGTTTCAGCTTTAGCATCAGTCCTTCCAAAGAAATCCCAGGACCGACTTCCTTTAGAATGGACTGGTTGGATCTCCTTGCTGTCCAAGGGACTCTCGAGAGTCTTCTCCAACACCACTGTTCAAAAGTATCAATTCTTCCGCGCTCAGCCTTCTTCACAGTCCAACTCTCACATCCATACCTGACCACAGGAAAAACCATAGCCTTGACTAGACGAACCTTTGTTGGCAAAGTAATGTCTCTGCTTTTGAATATGCTATCTAGGTTGGTCATAACTTTCCTTCCAAGGATTAAGTGTCTTTTAATTTCATGGCTGCAGTCAACATCTGTAGTGAGCCAATTCATCTCAAATCCTAGATGTTGTGTTTTAGAAATATACAACTTTTATTTTAGCAAAAATAATTTTTTTTTTTACCAGTTTTACTGAAATCAACAGGGATCAGTCTTATTTCAGTTCAGTTGGATGACAGAGCTTGCATTTGGTAAAATTATTTGATTAGAGAGTAATCATCATTATTAGATTACAGGGAATTAAATTACAATTACTAAAAATTACAGGTAATTACAATACAGCTTAATTTCAAAGCTAAACTCATCTTCCAAAGAAAAATATTTTATCCATGTGATTAAAATATGCCTGTATATCTATTAATGTGATGCATAATAATGGCTTTGGTCATTTGAAAGCCAAAAGTATGTAATTGAACAATCATTACAGCCACACTGCCTGAAGGCACTATTTGTCAAGAGAGTTATATGATGGCCAATTATATCCACTCAACCTTGAAGGATAATTCTATCTTCTGATAGGAACAAATTGCCATTATACCCCCCACCTCAAAGTTTAACTATTGGCTTTTACAATGTAAAGTTTCTAAAATGAACACTTTTTCTTTAAGTGCAAGACTTGCTTTCATTTATATAAAACTATCTAATACACAAATTCATCAGAATGTCATATAAATGTTCAAAGAAAATTAAAGTATAGCCTCAACCCTTAAGAACATAGAAACAAAAAATAAGGGATAAAATTATAAATTACTGAAATAGTCAAAACAATCTTTCTCAGAGACATAGTGACTTTGCTTTAATAGGCAGATTGGTAACCTAGTTTTCTGGCTCAGAGAACATTAGAAGCAATAAACCAGAGAGAAACTGGAGGAAACTGTTAAGGCATTTATAACAGCAGCAAGAGAAGTAATAGCTCAAAATGTTACTTCAATGATAGGAATAGAATAACTAAAAGATAGTAGTGAACTTTAATTTGACATAATTTGTCACAATTTGTCACAGTACAATAAAGGTTGCTTTTAATGTTCATCTTGAGTTATCAAGAAATAGGTAAGTTATGTGCAGTGTCCTTCTTGGAATGCCAGGAGTATAATAGATATTAGAAAGTTTTCCATCAAGAATTAGTATTTCTCATTATAATTTCACTGTCTTGAAATTTACTTTCTTCAGTGAAGTCAAATAAGGTAAACAATATTCTACACTTATGTGACATGAAATAGAATTTAATATTCCAGAAATAAAAGTGCTTTTCTGTGATGATATTTAGTTGCATTTTCTTGCTTAGGTATTTCATTTTAAAAATGTCAGTTTAGAATTTCAAGTATTTGAATTTATTTAATAATTTATATTTTGTAAATGTGCTCTGGACCCTGGAAACTGTCTACTTGTCACTTTGAGGTTTGAGTGAAAATTTGGAGCAGTATTTGAAAATATATTTAATATCAGGATTTTTTTTCTAATTTTATTTTTAAAATTTTTATTGAAATATGTTTGAGTTATAGTGTTGTGTTTCAAATGAAACAGCAAAGTGATTCATTTTATATATACATATATATTCTTTTTATATTCTCTTCATTATAGGTTATTACAAGATATTGAATATAGTTCCCTATGCTATATAGTAGGTACTTGTCAGTTATCTATTTTACAGACAGTAGTGTAGATATTTTAATCCAAACTGCTGATTTATCCCTCCCTCATTTTCACTTTGGTAACGAAACATTTGTTTTCCATGTGTTACTTGTGTAAATAAGTTCATTGGTATCTTTTTTTTTAGACTCCATATATAAGTGATATCATATGATATTTGTCTTTGGCTTATTTCACTTAGTATGACAATCTCTAGGTCCATCCATGTTGGTGTAAATGGCATTGTTTTATTCTTTTTATGACTGAGTAGTATTACATTGTTTATATACACCACATCCTCTATCTGTTCATCTTTTGATGGACATTAGGTTGCTCCCATGTCTTGGCTAATTTAAATAGTGTTGCTGTGAACATTAGAGTGTATGTATCTTTTCAAATTATAGTTTTTCTCTGGATATATGCCAAGATAGTGGAATTGCATAATCATATGGTTGCTCTATTTTTATTTTTTTTTCCAACTACAATTTTATTTTATTTTTAAACTTTACAAAATTGTATTAGTTTTGCCAAATATCAAAATGAATGCGCCACAGGTATACATGTGTTCCCCATCCTGAACCCTCCTCCCTCCTCCCTCCTCCCTCCCCATACCGTCCCTCTGGGTCATCCCAGTGCATTAGCCCCAAGCATCCAGTATCGTGCATTGAACCTGGACTGGCAACTCGTTTCATACATGATATTTTACATGTTTCAATGCCATTCTCCCAAATCTTCCCACCCTCTCCCTCTCCCACAGAGTCCATAAGACTGTTCCATACATCAGTGTCTCTTTTGCTGTCTCGTACACAGGGTTATTGTTACCATCTTTCTAAATTCCATATATATGCATTAGTATACTGTATTTATGTTTTTCTTTCTGGTGTACTTCACTCTGTATAATAGGCTCCAGTTTCATCCACCTCATTAGAACTGATTCAAATGTATTCTTTTTAATGGCTGAGTAATACTCCATTGTGTATATGCAGCACAGCTTTCTTATCCATTCATCTGCTGATGGACATCTAGCTTGCTTCCATGTCCTGGCTATTATAAACAGTGCTGTTATGAACATTGGGGTGCACATATCTCTTTCCCTTCTGGTTTCCTCAGTGTGTTTGCCCATTTTTATTTTTTTAAGGAACCTCCATATTGTTATTCGTAGCGGCTGTACCAATTTACATTCCTACCAACAGTATAGGAGAGTTCATTTTTGTCCACACCATCACTGTGTGGATCACAATAAACTGTGGAAAATTCTGAAAGAGATGGGAATACCAGACCACCTGATCTGCGTCTTGAGAAATTTGTATGCAGGTCAGGAAGCAACAGTTAGAACTGGACATGGAACAACAGACTGGTTCCAAATAGGAAAAGGAGTTCGTCAAGGCTGTATATTGTCACCCTGTTCATTTAATTTATATGCAGAGTACATCATGAGAAATGCTGGACTGGAAGAAACACAAGCTGGAATCAAGATTGCCAGGAGAAATATCAATAACCTCAGATATGCAGATGACACCACCCTTATGGCAGAAAGTGAAGAGGAACTCAAAAGCCTCTTGATGAAAATGAAAGTGGAGAGTGAAAAAGTTGGCTTAAAGCTCAGCATTCAGAAAACAAAGATCATGGCATCCGGTCCCATCACTTCATGGGAAATAGATGGGGAAACATTGGAAACAGTGTCAGACTTAATTTTTCTGGGCTCCAAAATCACTGCAGATGGTGACTGCAGCCATGAAATTAAAAGACACTTACTCCTTGGAAGGAAAGTTATGACCAACCTAGATAGCATATTCAAAAGCAAAGACATTACTTTGCCAACAAAGGTCCGTCTAGTCAAGGCTATGGTTTTTCCTGTGGTCATGTATGGATGTGAGAGTTGGACTGTGAAGAAGGCTGAGCGCTGAAGAATTGATGCTTTTGAACTGTGGTGTTGGAGAAGGCTCTCAAGAGTCCCTTGGACAGCAAGGAGATCCAACCAGTCCATTCTGAAGGAGATCAGCCCTGGGATTTCTTTGGAAGGACTGATGCTAAAGCTGAAACTCCAGTACTTTGGCCACCTCATGTGAAGAGTTGACTCATTGGAAAAGATTCTGATGCTGGGAGGGATTGGGGGCAAGAGGAGAAGGGGACGACAGAGGATGAGATGGCTGGATGGCATCACTGACTCGATGGACGTGAGTCTGGGTGAACTCCGGGAGTTGGTGATGGACAGGGAGGCCTGGCTTGCTGCGATTCATGGGGTTGCAAAGAGTAGGACACAACTGAGTGACTGATCTGATCTGATCACCAGCATTTATTATTTCTAGACTATTAGACAATGGTCATTCTAGCCAGTGTGAGGTGATACCTCATTCTAGTTCTGATTTGCATTTCTCTAAAAATTAGCAATGTGGAGCATATTTTCATGTGCCATTTTGCCATCTATATGTCTTTGAAAATATGTCTGTCTATATTTTCTGCCCTCTTTTTTTTTTTTTTTTTTGGATTGGGTTTTTTGGGTTTGCTGTTTGTTTTTTATATTGAGCTATATGAGCTATGTCCCAACATGTATGTAATCTGTCCTGGAGATTTTTCCATGTGCACTTGAAAAGAATGTATTTGGCTGCTTTAAGATGGAATGCTATATAAACATTAATTTTATCTGGTCTAATGTGTCATTTAAGGCCTGTGTTTCCTTATTGATTTTCTATATGAATGAACTGTCTGTTGATGAGAGTACGGTGTTAAAGTCTCCCACTATCACTGTGTGGCCATTGATTTTTCCTTTTATGGCTGTTAGAATTTGCCTTATATATTGAGGTGCTCCTATGCTGGTGCATATATATTTACAACTGTTATAATTTTTTTGATCATTAAGTAGTATCTTTGTCTCTTGTGACAGTTTCTTTTAAAATCTGTGTTTGTTTGTTTGTTTTTTTTTTCTGATATGAGCATTGCTACCATGGCTTTCTTTTGATTTCCACTTGCATGGAATTACTTTTTCTATCATCTCACTTTCAGTCTGTATGTGTCCCTAGATCTGAAGTTGGTCTCTTGTAGACAGCATATATATGGATCTTATTTTGTATCCAGTCAGTCAGTCAATGTCTTTTGGGTGGATCATTTAATCTATTTACATTTAAGGTAATTATATATGTATTGCCATTTCATTAATTGTTTTGGTACATCTTTGTTCTCTCTTTCCTCTTTTGTTTTCTTCTTTTGTAATTTGATGACTTTCTTTAGTGTTGTATTTGGATTCTTTATATTTGTATGTGTATGTGTTTCTACTATAGACTTTTGGTTTTTAGTTAACATGAAGTTTTGATATAGCATTCTCTCTTTCCATATATATGTGTGTGTTTGTGAAAGTGATAGTTACTCAGTTGTGTCTGACTCTTTGCAATCTTATGGACCATATACAGCCAGGCTCCTCTCTCCCTGGGATTCTCCAGGCAAGAATACTGGATTGGGTTGCCATGCTTTCTTCTAGGGGAACTTCCCAACTCAGAGATTGAACCCATGACTCTTATGTCTGCTGCATTAGCAGGCAAGTTCTTTACCACTAGTTCTACCTGGGAAGCATATACACATATATGCATATACACATATATATGTAATTGTGTAAAGTTGCTTATCTCTTAATTTCTAATGCATTTCAAATATCCTGCATTTATACTCTCTTCCTCTCATAATTACTGATTTAGATATTGTACCTATGTATGGATGATTTCCTACATTTACTGTATATTTGCCTTTGACAATGACCTTTCCCATTTCATAATTTTGTTTCTGATTGTGGCCTTTTCTTTTCAGCCTAGAGAAGTTCCTTTAACATTTGTTGTAAAGCTGGTGGTGCTGAATTTTCTTAGCTTTTGCTTTAAAACTTTTGATTTCTCCATTGATTTGGAATGAGAGCCTTACTGAGTAGAGTATTCTTGGTTGTAGGTTTTCCCTTTCATCACTTTAAATATATCATGCCACTCTTTTCTGGCTGCAGAGTTTCTGCTGAAGATTGGCTGATAGACTTATGGAGCCTCCCTTGTATATTATTTGTTGCTGTTCCCTGGTTGCTTTTAATGTTTTCAGTTTGATTACTTGGTGTCTTGATGTTTTCCTGTTTGGGTTAATCCTATATGGGACTTGAGTGACTGTTTTCTTTCCATGTTAGGGAAGTTTTCAGCTATTAGCTCTTCAAATGTTTTCTTAGACCCTTTTTCTGTTCTCCTTCTGGGAGAACATTGGTGCATTTCACATACCAGAGGTTTCTCTCTTTTTTTAATTGAAGGATAATTGCTTTACAGAATTTTGTGGTTTTTTGAATCAGCCATAGGTACACACATGTCCCCTCCCTCCCAATCTCTCTTCCATCTCCCTCTCCTCCCCACCCTTCAGCCTGTCGCAGAGCGCCTGTTTGAGTATCTTGAGTCACACAGCAAATTCCCACTGGCTATCTGTTATACACACGGTATTGTAAATTTCTATGTTACTCTCTCCATACATCTCCCCTTCTCCCTCCTCTTCTCCCACTTTGTCCATATGTCTGTTCTGTATGTCTGTTTCTCCATTGCTGCCCTGAAAATAAATTCATCAGTGCCATTTCTTCAGAGTCCACATGTATGTGTCAGTATACAATATTTATATTTCTCTTTCTGACTTACTTCGTTCTGTATAATGGGCTCTAGTTTCACCCAGTTCATTAGAACAGATTCAAAGGTGTTCCTTTTTATAGCTGAGTAGTATTCCATTGTATATATGTACCACAGCTTCTTTATTCATTCATCTGTCAATGGGCATCTAGGTTGCTTCTATGTTCTAGCTATTCTTTTCATTCTTTATTCTGTGGAAGTGATTTCCACTACTCTATCTTCTAGCTCATTTATCTATTCTTCTACTTCATTTATTCTGCTATAGATTCCATTTAGTGTATTTTTCATTTCAGTAATTGTATTCTTCAACTCTGTTTGATTGCTCTTTATGTTTGCTAACTTTTCATTAAAAACTTCTTGTAACTTCTCACTCTTTGCATCCATTAATTTCCCAAGTTCTTGGATCATGTTTATGATCATTACTCTGAACTCTTTCTTGGGTAGATTGCCTAACTCCATGTCACTTAATTGTTCTTCTAGGGTTTTATTCCTCTGCCATCTCATGTTGTCTGAATTTCTGTTTGTATTTTTATGTATGTGGAAGGTTAGTTATGCTTCTCAACTTTAGAATTGGCCCTCTGTAGGGAATCTCCTATGTGTCCCAGAAGTACACTCCCCTTTTGTCCCCCAATGGCCAGGGACCAGTTTCCCCTTTTGTCCCCCAAAGGCCAGGGACCAGTTGGTCCCAACGTGGGTTCTGACCTGTGTTTGTGGAACCAGTTCCATAGGCTGTGGGATTTTAGTTTTCTTGTTTCTGGTGTCTTCCCCATAGTGGGTGAGGCTAGTCTAAAGGCTTGTACACCTTCCTAGTGGGAGTGGCTGCTGCCTGCTCATTAGTGGGTGGTGCTGGATCTTGGCTCTCAGGTGAGCATGGCCGTGTCTAAGGGTTTGTCTAGGGGTGGTTCTGGATGTAGGAAGTTTTTAGGCAGCCTGTCTGTTAATGTGTGGGCCTGCATTCCTGCCCTGTTGGTTGTTTGGCTTGAGGCATCTCAGCACTGGAGCCTACAGGCTGTTGGGTGGGGCCAGGCCTTGGTGCTAATAACCTAAGCAAAATGTCCAGTCTTCAGAAGAATACTCTTAGATTTGTTGGCCACCATCTCCTATGTCCCCAGAAAGAACCACAGCCAACCACTTCCTCCCATGGAGACCCTCCAAGACTAGCAGGTAGATCTGATTGAGCTGCCTATGAAGTCATTGCTCTTGCCCTGTGTCCTGGTGCACATGAGACCCTGTGTGCACACTTCGAGCATGGAGTCTCTGTTTCTCCCAGCCCTATGGCGCTCCTCTGATCAAGTCCTGCTGGCCTCCAAAGCCAAATGCCCCGGGGGTGACTCCTCCCCATGCTAGACTCCAGACTTGAAGCCTGATGTGAGGTTCAAAACGCTCACGCTTGTGCAAGTACTTCTGAGGTATAATTTTTCTACAGTTTGTGGGTTGTCCCCCCACAAACATGGTATGGGATTTGACTATATCACAAGTGCACCCTTTGTACCATCTTGTGCTTTCTTTTGTCTTTGGATATAGCTTCCAGTCTTTTTTATTGACGGTCATTCAGCAAGTAGTTGTGATTTTGTTGTTCTCATGGGAGGAGATGAGTTCAAAAATTTTCTACTCCACTGTCTTGTCCCATTCTCTTTATATCATGTTTGTATTCTTTCGGTCATACTTATCCCAGGAATGAAAATTAGAGAAATTAGAGATTTAGAGTGTATCTTTTGTTTGTGAACTATGGTTGGGAAACAATGAATTGGTCCTTTTAAAAACAATATGTCCAGTGAAACTGATCAATTTAAATAAAAAAGAAAGAGCAAAACAAGCAAACAGGAAAAAAAATCCCACTGAGATCTAGTTCATAGGAGTTATCATTATTAGAAGTAAGTTTTTAAACCCCAAATTTATTGTCTTTTCATGAGGTCACAATATTATGGGAAATAAATAATAGCAGATTTTAATTAAAATATGTTAGAAGTATCTGACTTCTTTCATTGGAAATGGATTTACTTTGTCTTTGTCTGTCATTATATGCTCTTTTCAAAAACAGTCCGTTTTCTGTCAGCCTGAATCATTCCTCTTTGTCTTGCTTCACCAATCCATCTGAACCAGTTACAATATTTTTCAAGTAGCCCTTTCTCCCTAACAGTACTTCTGGTTCCACTGGCCTCAATCCCATATACATTCTGCTTCCTTTTTTTCAATCAACTCCACTTTAGACTCCCATGGGAAACTGTCAATGAGGTGTAAACTCCTATATGAGAAAACTGTTTCTCACATTAGCACAGCAGGTTAATCAGACATTTTTTTTGAAGCCTTGAAAGAGAGGATGATTTTGATGTCTCCTGAGTAGCAAAAGGCAAAGAAAACATTCAGTACAAATTGATGGAAAAATCCTGGACTGTGAATCAGAAGTCCTGACTGACTGGTTACATATTAGTTTGGGTAATCTCTGAACATCAGGCACTTTGAATATAAATTATGATTTGAAGTAGATGCTTCCTTTTAAACTCTAAAATGCTGTGAATAAGATGGGAAATCAAGGATTGATATATTTTCCTATGCTCTCTGTTTTGTTTCCATTAATCATATACATATATGTGTATATACATATATATATATATATATATATGTATACACACACATATATGTGTATGCCTAAATATCAAATTAATGTTCATTGTAAAAAATACTGGAAAGATGATCGAGGCACAGAAAAAACAGCTACCTCAATAATTTAATACTGTAAGTGTTAACTACTGTCTTAAAGTCATTCTTATTCAAAATTCAATCTTTCTAATCCAGCCATGTTGTGAAAGAGAGCTGAATTTTGAGTTAACAAATGCCTATAGTCACACATTAGAAGAATCCAGTATGTGTATTCTGAAATTAATTCTTAACCTTTTTTATGGTTTAATTCTTGCAACCAATCAGAAAAATTGCATTTATTCTACTGTCAATAGATCACAAACAATAAATTAGCAATTTAGAAATGAGCAAAATATAATAACCATGCAGTTCTGGAACAAGTTTAATGAAGAAAATGTGTTCAAATGAACGTTGAACGTCTATGGGTATGATTCTAGGTAAGGCAGTGCCCTGAATAAAAAATACAGAGGTTAAATATCACCAGAACAGTCTTGGATACTCTTACACAGCCTTCTTTTTCAGTACTTTTTTACTACTTAAGTAAAATGGTCACTCAGACAAATATCAGATATAATTTGTCACTACTTAGCATTAAAAATATAATAACTACTGCATTTTAGAGGAAAAAAGGCAGAATCCTTAGTTTTCTAAGCAAGTCAAATAAATAGAAGCAAAAAATATGCTGAAAATAAAACTTCTTCCCTAACTGCCTTTCAATTAATTTTAATATTGTAATATTAAATATTTACAGAGCTTGTGTTATGACTAGGCTAGCTGTTTTAAAGGATACAAAGAATTTAGCCCTTGTTCACACCCTAAAAATGCATACAATCTCATTTGTTTTGACTTTGCAAGAAATGACTGTGGGATTTATAGAATTTTTTAGCTTGCTGATTAGTTATTGTAAAAAATCTTTTTTCTATAGGGATATTGTCATCAGCATACTAGAACAGTGCCAAGATCAATACATCTTTATTGAATGAATGAATGATTGAGGGTTTCCAGTTTAGAAACAATGCTTACCTTCACATTTTCAAAAGCAAGTTGAAATCTTCCTTTTAGATTAGTGACATAATATAATAATAACATTCAGCTGGAAATCTGGTTATTTAGTATAAAGGAAAGTTTAAAAACTTCACTATTTTACTGAGCATTAAAGGGTTATCTGATAACTTACCCTTCTGAATAAATTACAAATCTAGTTAATAGAATAGCTAATTTGGTTAAAAACATGAGCTCCAGACTGACTGATTTTTAAACTCTACTCCATCATTTGCTACCTATGTGACATTAAGCAAATTACAAATCCTTTATAGGACTTAGTGTGTATTATCCACTCCTTCTTTGCTTATAAGACAACTAAGTATCTTCCATAGTGATGGCTTACTTTTAGAGTGACATTATTAAAATATGTGTGTTTATAAACCATAAGAGAATAACGGTTCTCACTTTGCCTTTTAATTTGGACTACCTTGAAAACTAGACAAAGGTATGTAAAAGACTGGAAAACAGTTATCACTGACATCAGAAAACAGATATCACAGGATTGTAGGTCCTGAGCAAATGGAAACATCCAAGGTGAGACATGCTTTTACTTTAGCTTTTAGCCTAGAGGTAATCCAGACCATGCCACAGATGGGGGAACCAAAACAGACCCCTAAATTCTCACAGCATTGTGGGGATAGAGATTGGTATTTGGAGAGACCACAATAACTAGAAGTTGCAGGACAGAATTCCAGAGAGAAGGAACCAACAAAGAAAGAGAACTCTACAAACTAGTATAAGGGTCACCTCAGCTGTTTTACTTGAATCCATTTTGTACAAACACTTGGAGAAATTGCAAGAGGTTGAGAATATAATCACTTCCTGGGAGAAATATACTAGGGGGGAGTAAGAGTAACAATTCTACAAGCTCAGGTAGGTCCATGGAGCATTTAAGATTTCAACCTTAGAATACACAAGGCATTTAGTAGAAACCCCACAGAGATTACATTTTAGTGATGGTAGTAAATGAACCTTATACTATCAAATATTCTGGATCTTCCCTAGTAAAAAATAATCCCTAAAATGATCAAATTTATTTCCAAGTAACTAAACTACCTACCAGAACAAAGACCAGCACCCTTTGAATGAATACAACAAATTCTGACTCACAAATATTAAGGTAAAAATGTCTATAATCCAATAAATAACTTATAAATAGGAGAAGAAAAATGTGTTTCATTAGCAGTAGAGATCTTATTATAAACATATCCAGAAATTACAGAGGTTCTACTATTAGCAAATATTGGCAAATATGCCATTGAAAATGTAATCAATATGTTCAAGTATTTACTGGAAAACAGAAACTTAATGAATAAAATAGAACACATAACAAAAATAAACAAGTGAAATTTATAGAAAAGAAAAATAATGACATAAGACATACAAATTGCACTGTATTAGATTAACAGAGCTTTAGATACTCCAAGAAAACAGATAAGTATATTTGGTCACATCATAATATAATGTAATAAAAACCAAAGCACAAATAGAGAGATTGGGTCAAAGAAAAATAGAGTAAATAGAAAAGTCAGTAGATTTAAACCAACAGTATCAATAAATATATTACATGCATGAATAAATATCTAGTTAAAAGACTGAGATTATATGATGGATAAAGAAAAAAGCAAAATAAACCTTATTCTGTCTACATGAAATTCATTTTTAAATATAAAGGAAATATAGTTTCCTTAGTGGCTCAGACAGTAAAGAATCTGCCTGCAATGCAGGAGACACAGGTTTAATTCCTGGGTCAGGAAGATCCCCTGGAGAAAGGAATGGAAACCCACTCCAGTATTCTTGCCTGGAAAATTCCATGGGCAGAGGAGCCTGGCAGGCTACAGTCCACAGGATTGCAAAGAGTCAGACATGACTGAGCAACTAGCACTTTCATAGAATTTTTAAAAGATAGTACAAATAAACACTAATCATAAAGTTGGAGTAGCTGTATTAATCTCAAACATTATAGACTTCAAAACAATGATTATTGCTAGTAATAAAGATAAATATTTCATAATGATGAAGGAATCATTTCACTAAAAAGTCATTAAAATGCTCTTAATGCCCATACAACTAATACATGACTCAATAGTATGTGAAGCAAAAACTTTCAGCACAAAAAGAATAAATAAATCCACAATTACAGTTGAATATTTCAACACTTCTCTCTAAGTAATTAAGAGAAAACATATGAATTTATGACTTAAGTAACACTATAAAATAACTTAACTTTCATAGGATATCTTCAGTTCAGTTCAGTTCAGTCACTCAGTCGTGTCCAACTCTTTGTGAACCCAGGAATCGCAGCACACCAAGCCTCCCTTGTCCATCACCAACTCCTGGAGTTTACTCAAACTCACGTCCATTGAGTCGGTGAGGCCATCCAGCCATCTCATCCTCTGTTGTCCCCTTTTCCTCCTGCCCCCAATCCCTCCCAGCATCAGAGTCTTTTCCATTGAGTCAACTCTTCGCACGAGGTGGCCAAAGTACTGGAGTTTCAGCTTTAGCATCAGTCCTTCCAATGAACACCCAGGACTGATCTCCTTTAGAATGGACTGGTTGGATCTCCTTGCAGTCCAAGGGACTCTCAAGAGTCTTCTCCAACACCACAGTTCAAAAGTATCAATTCTTCAGTGCTCGGCTTTCTTCACAGTCCAACTCTCACATCCATACATGACTAATGGAAAAACCATAGCCTTGACTAGATGGACCTACCCAACAGCAAAAGACAAACTTTCTTTCCAAGGGCACAGACTATTCATAAAGGTAGATAGACTGGGTATAAAATAGATCTCAATAAATATAAGAAATTAAATCATGCAAAAATTGTTTCTATAAAAGTGGAATTAAACTAGAAATCAATAATAGAAAATCTGTGGGAATTCTCAATTATTTGAAAATTAAGCAATACACTTCCATTAAATAGCCCATGGGACAAAGAGCAAGTCTCAAGGGAATTAATAAAATATTTTAAACATAATAAATTGAGAATGTAGTATGTTTAATATATGCAGCTAAAGCAGGGTTGAAGAAAGTTTCAAGCTTTAAATGCTTATATTAGAGAAAAATTACCCCCAAAATCAATATTTTAATCTTCTAGTTAATCGATGTTAAAAAAACAAAAGAGCATGGCCTAATCAAATTAAGTTGAAAGAAGGAAACAAGAAAAATGTGATAATCATTGAAATAGGTAACAGGCAAAAAATAGAAACAATGAAACTCACAACTGGTTCTTTGAAAATTTTGACATAATGATTAAACTCTAGTTAAACGTATAAAGCAAAAGAAATTACATAAGCTTCTAACATCTGTCATGAAAGGGGAAACATTGCTACCAATGTTAAAAAAAAAATTAAGGAGGTAATACAGTGAACAATATTATGCACTAAATTTGAGAACCTAAATAAAATGTTCAAATATCCTGAATGAAGTAAGTTACCAAAACTAACTCAAGAGGAAGTAGAAAATCTAAATAGCCCTATTTCAATTTAAATATTATTTTATTTTGGTGAAGAAAATTCTAAGGCCAACTGGCTTTACTGGTGAATTAGCACAGGGCTCACAATTGCAGCATTAACTAATCAAAGAAACAGAGAAGTATCTTCAGGAAACTCAAGTCTGTATTTAACTTCCATTATCACATAGCATGTCCTTTCAGTTCTGGTAAGAGAAAGTCCAGTGTTCATGAAAAACATTCCCAAAGTATGTCCCTAATGAATAATTTTTTTTTGTCTATTTGCTATCAGATAACTTATTCTCATTTATTAAATTATTTATGCAGAGCTCAGATTTAAATGACAAAGTCACAGGTTATCCACATATTGACTATTAGTTTAGCTTTCTGTTGTAACCACAGTTACACCTTTACCCTGAACAGGAATCTATGTGCTGTTAGGCACAATGATTATCAGACAAAAATTTTAAATCAAATCACATAAATATTTGTCATTGAGCTTCCATCTTTCTAATGAACATGAGCAGAGGTAAGAGTAGAGTGTTAAATGCAAACATGGATTATTCTTAAAATACTTAGATAGATTTTTATAATTCACACTATTCAGTGTTACATTTGTCATTCGTTCTATGTCTTCATTGCAAATATTTGAGAAAGTAGGATAACAAAATGGAAGAATGCAATTGCTTAAATGTCAGTAATAAGATTTTAAAGGATAATGGAGAAAAAAATGTTATTACTACAACGATACTAGAGAGAGAAATGTGAAACAAGCTCAAATACAGGCAAGTGCTTTAAAGTTGCACATACAGTATGATGAGAAATTGTTTTTAAATAAATGGAAACAAAATTTCTTTGGGTGCATTGTTTAGTAATACTTCATAAAGCTTGATGGGAAAGGTGGTGACATTTGAAAAGCATGTTTTAGGAGAAACAAGACAAAAATAGCAACCGTATGTTTTATGTTTGAAAGGATCAGAAATTTGGGAATGGATGAAAACACAATAGAAAAGAGGAGGGGAGATTTCAAATTTTGTGGAATATTTACATGACTCATTATTTAACAAATCTTATCTAATGTTTAAAGTTTGTATTGTAAAGGCGTTTATGAGTGTGACACTTGAGGGAAGATAATTCCAATTTGAAGAAAATAAAAGGGAAGAAAAAAATTCAACATTCCTAACAGAAAACAATTGTCTAACAAAGGTAATAGGGAGCTGGAGGCAATCTTGCCAATGTAAACATTCCTTCCTAGAAATTTGCAGAAATATTAAGATATTGCTTTGGAAGTTCCCGATGGGGGAACCTGGTGGGCTGCTGTCTATGGGGTCACACAGAGTCGGACATGACTGAAGTAACTTAGCATAGCATTAGCGTGGGAGAAACACTTCTCTGAAATTATCTGTGGAAACTGAATTTAGACAAATCACAATCTAGAAGTAGAATAATTAGTAAAATTAGAATAATAGTTTATTTCAATATACAAAATATGTTATCCTGAGATTCAAAATTAGATCTTTTCCCAAAGCCTCTCCTTCCTTAAAATATCCCTATTACTCTTAACAGTAACCATTGTTTGCTGCTGCTGCTAAGGCTGCTGCAGCCTACCAGGTTTCTCCGTCCATGGGATTCTCCAGGCAAGAACACTGGAGTGGGTTGCCATTTCCTTCTCCAATACATGAAAGTGGAAAGTGAAAGTGAAGTGGCTCAGTCGTGTCTGACTCTTCACGACCCCATGGACTGCAGCCTACCAGGCTCCTCCATCCATGGGATTTTCTAGGCAAGAGTACTGGAATGGGGTGCCATTGCCTTCTCCCAACCATTGTTTACTCCCTCCATTTTCTCCTTCCTATACACACACATAAGATTCTAGCTGGTAACCTATTCCTGTTGATTCTTTATAGTATTTCTTGAACATAGAATAAATTCTTTTTGTTAATTATTAACAATGCTTTACAACTGGCCTGTAGGGTTGTACTGTAGGAATGTGCAGGTTGTCTCCAGTACAAATTTTAGACAGTTTAGCATAAATTTACAATCTTAAATTTTAATGAAAGTCTTCACAAATTTATTTTAAATACATAATCCAAGCAAAATTAGGAAGCAAGCTGAGATTAATTGCATTATTCTTACAGTCTCATCAGCCATTTTGTAATATTAATCTCAGTCAGAAATGGGGTCAGAAATTAGAGCAGATTCTTTACTGCCAATTTTCCCTGTAGATTATCTACCCCTTTATTTAAACTCCATTTTCATTCTCAAGTCTTTTTTAAAAAAGAATACTTTGCTTACTTTTATTTAACACACAATCTTAGTCATTAAAAAAATCTTTAAACACAATCTCAATCAAAAACCTACTATAAAATATAGAGCAACATTTCAATCCACATCGAAAGACGTCTTGTTCTCATTTCTTTTATGTGCCTAAATCACTGATTTTTCTTCCTTCCACATATCAGCACTACCTCTCAGAATGTGTTTGCTGAATTGTCAATGCAGCTGAGTGATTATTTTATGTCCTGCTTCCATTGTCCCTGGAAGCTGTTTTGAACTTCACCTTCTCCTCAAGTTCCATACCCTCAATCCTAGCATAATATTTTCTAAAAGAAAATAGAGAAAGAAATTAACTCAATATTGTTTTCCTCCATTTTAAACCTACTTGTTTTCTTCCTTTCTCAGATAAGTTCATTATTTTCTTTCACTTGCACTTATCCCCTCTGACCTTTTAGTTCCCTCTCCATCAATATTTACTATTTCTTATACCCTCAATTTACTATTTATCAGTCTATGCATGCATGTGTGTTCAGTCGCTCAGTCATGTCTGACTCTTTGCTACTCCATGGACTGTAGCCCACTACACCCCTCTATCCATGGAGTTTTCCAGGCAAGAATACTGGAATGGGTAACCATACCCTTCTCCAGGGGATCTTCCCAACCAAAGGATCTAACCCACATCTGCTGTTTCTCTTGCACTGGCAGGTGGATTCTTTACCACTGAGCTACTTGAGAAGCCCTTATCAGCCTACACATGCTTGAATATTCCCTATCCTAAAATAAATGTAATACATATAGAAGCAATCTGTCCTAATTGGCCATAGTAGAAGAATTATTAAATGAATTATATCTTATTCATACAATTAAATATTATGTCACTGATAAAAATAATGGATGGATGTGTGTGTGCTCAGTTGCTCAGTCATGTATGACTCTTTGTGATCCCATGGATTGTGGCCCACCAGGCTCCTCTGCCCATAGGATCCTCCAGGCAGGAATACTGGAGTGGATTGCCATTCTCTTCTCCAAGAGATCTTCCCAACCCAGGGATCGAACCCATGTCTCCTGTATTGCAGATGGATTTTTTTTTACCATCTGAGTTACCAGAGAAGCCCAAAAATAATGCAGTAGATAGAAATACACTTACATAGGATGTTCCCTAATAATGCTAACATTTAAAATTTCATAAGAATAAAGTATAATAATTCAAATTATAGCACATGGGCTGGACTTGGGGATGACAAGTGTGACTTCCTATTTTTCCTCTTTCTATTGAATTTGTACAATGAGTTAAATCTTTATAATAATTGCCTGTGTATACATATGTATATTACTCTTCAGTTCAGTTCAGTCGCTCAGTCGTGTCTGACTTTGCAACCCCATGAATCACAGCATGCCAGACCTCCCTGTCCATCACCAACTCCTGGAGTTCACTCAAACTCATGTCCATCGAGTTGGTGATGCCATCCAGCCATCTCATCCTCTGTCGTCCCCTTGCTTGCTTGCTAAGTCACTTCAGTCTTGTCCGACTCTGTGCAACCCCATAAACGGCAGCCCACGAGGCTCCCCCATCCCTGGGATTCTCCAGGCAAGAACACTGGAGTGGGTTGCCATTTCCTTCTCCAGTGCATGAAAGTGAAAAGTGAAAGTGAAGACGCTCAGTTGTATCTGGCTCTTAGTGAGCCTACCAGGCTCTTCCGTCCATGGGGTTTTCTAGGCAAGGGTACTAGAGTGGGTTGCAATTGCCTTCTATGGTCGTCCCCTTACATTTGACTATATACTATTCCCCAAAATAGTTTTTTCCCCTATGTTCTTATCATCACATAGACTTCTGAAAATATTTTCTTTGATTTTTTATAGAATTATATTTAATTCAAATATTGTATTAAACTATACAACATAGTAATTCAATATTTTTATATATTATACTCCATACAAAGCTATTAATAAATATTGGCTGTACCTTATATCTTTGTAACTTATTTATTTTATACCTAACAGTTTGTACCTTTTTATGCTATTTACCTATTTCTAGCCTCCCCATCTCCTCTCCCCTCTAGTAACTATCAGGTTGTTCTCTATACTGTTCATAGGGTTCTCAAGGCAAGAATACTGAAGTGGTTTGCCATTTCCTTCTCCAGTGGACCACGTTTTGTCAGGACTCTCTACCATGACCTGTCCATCTTGGGTGGCCCTACATGGCATGGCTCATAGTTTCATTGAGTTTGACAAGCCTGTGGTCCATTTGATCAGATTGGTTAGTTTTCTGTGATTGTGGTTTTCTGTCTGTCTCCCCTCTGATGGAGCAGGATAAAAGGCTTATGGAAGCTTCCTGATGGGAGAGACTGACTGAGGGGGAAACTGGGTCTTGTTCTGATAGGCCTGGCCATGCTCAGTAAATTTTTAATCCAACTTTCTGTTGATGGGAGGAGCTATGTTCCCTCCTTGCTATTTACCTGGGGCCAAACTATGGTGGAGGTAATGAAGATAATGGTGACCTTCTTCAAAAGAACCCATGAATGTACTGCTACACTCAGTGCCCCCAACCCTGCAGCAGGCCACCATGACCCACGCCTCTGCTGCAGACTCCTGGACATTCCTGGGCAAGTCTGGGTCAGTATCTTGTGGGGACACTGCTCTTTTCTCCTGGGTTCTGGTGCACACAAGGTTCTGTCTGTGCCCTACAAGAGTCTGTTTCCCAGTACTGTGTAAGTTCTGGCAGCTCAATGATGGGATTAATAGTGACCTCCTCCAAGAGGGCTTATGCCATAACCAAGTCTGCTGTACCCAGAAAGCCTGCCCCTGAGGCAGTCCACTGCTGACCCACACATCCACAGGAGACACTCAAACACAGTTCTGTCACTGTGGGGTCCCTGGTGTGCACAATGTTTGCTTGAGCCCACTGAGCATCTCTGGCAGGAATGGGGTTTGATTCTAAATGCAAATTTGTCCCTCCTACCATCTTGCTGGGGCTTGTCCTTTGCCATTGGACTTGGGATATCTTCTCATAGCTGCTCCAGCACCATGCAGCCACTGCTACGCTGCCTACCATCCTGCTAGGTAGGAACCTCTTCCATGCTTGCATAGGAACCTGGAATGTTAGGTCCATGAATCAAGGCAGATTGGAAGTGGTCAAACAGGAGATGGCAAGAGTGAACGTCGACATTTTAGGAATCAGCAAACAAAATGGAATGGAATGCATGAGTTTAACTCAGATGACCATTATATCTACTATTGTGGGCAAGAATCCCTTAGAAGAAAATGAAGTAGCCATCATAGTCAACAAAACAGGCCAAAATGCAATACTTGGGTGCAATCTCAAAAATGACACAATGATCTCTGTTTGTTTCCAAGGCAAACCATTCAATATCACAGTAATCCAAGTCTATGCCCCGACCAGTAATGCTGTAGAAGCTGAAGTCGAATGGTTTTATGAAGACCTGCAAGATCTTCTAGACCTAACACCCCATAAAAGATGTCCGTTTCATTATAGGGGAATGGAATGCAAAAGTAGGAAGTCAAGAGTTACCTGGAGTAACAGGAAAATTTGGCCTTGGAGTACAGAATGAAGCAGGTCGAAGGCTAACAGAGTTTTGCCAAGAGAACGCACTGGTCACAGAAAATGCCCTCTTCCAACAACACAAGATAAGACTCTACACATGGGCATCACCAGATGGTCAATAATGGAAATCAGATTGATTATATTCTTTGCAGCCAAAGATGGAGACGCTCTATTCAGTCAACAAAAGAAGACCAAGAGCTTACTGTCATGAACCCCTTATTGCCAAATTCAAACTTAAATTGAAGAAAATAAGGAAAACCATGGAATCATTTAGATATGACCTAAATCAAATTTCTTACGATTGTACAGTAGAAGTGAGAAATAGATTTAAGGGCCTAGATCTGATAGACAGAGTGCCTGATGAACTATGGATGGAGGTTCATGACATTGTACAGGAGACAGTGATCAAGAATATCCCCAAGGAAAAGAAATGCAAAAAAGCAAAATGGCTGTCTGAGGAGGCCTTACAAATAGCTTTGAAAAGAAGAGAAGTGAAAAGCAAAGGAGAAAAGGAAAGATATACCCATTTGAATGCAGAGTTTCAAAGAATAGCAAGAAGAGATAAGAAAGCCTTCCTCGGTGACCAGTGCAAAGAAATAGAGGAAAACAAAAGATTGGGAAAGACTAGAGATATCTTTAAGGAAATTAGAGATACCAAGGGAATATTTCATGCAAAAATGGGCTCAATAAAGGACAGAAATATTATGGACCTAACAGAAGCAGAAGATATTAAGAAGAGGTGGCAAGAATACACAGAAGAACTATACAAAAATGATCTTCATGGCCCAGATAATCACGATAGTGTAACCACTCACCTAGAGCCAAACATCCTGGAATGTGAAGTCAAGTGTGCATTAGGAAGCATCACTACAAACAAAGCTAGTGGAGGTGATGGAATTCCAGTTGAGCTATTTCAAATCCTGAAAGATGATGCTGTGAAAGTGCTGCACTCAATATGTCAGCAAATTTGGAAAACTCAGCAATGGCCACAGGACTGAAAAAGGCTAGTTTTCATTCCAATCCCAAAGAAAGACAATGCCAAAGAATGTTCAAACGACTGCACAATGGCACTCATCTCACACGCTAGAAAAACAATGCTCAAAATTTGCCAAGCCAGACTTCAAAAGTATGTGAACCATGAACTTTAAGATGTGAAGCTGGTTTTAGAAAAAGCAGGGGGACCAAATTGCTAACATCCGTTGGATCATTGAAAAAGCAAGAGAGTTCCACAAAAGCATCTACTTCTGCTTTATTGACTGTGCCAAAGCCTTTGACTGTGTGGATCACCACGAACTGTGGAAAATTCTTAAAGAGATGGGGATACCAGACCATCTGACCTGCCTCTTGAGAAATCTGTATGCAGGTCAGGAAGCAAAAGATAGAACTGGACATGGAACAACAGACTGGTACCCAATCAGGAAAGGAGTACATCGATGCTGTATATTGTCACCTTGCTTATTTAACTTATATGCAGAGCACATCATGAGAAACACTGGGATGGATGACGCTTAAGCTGGAATCAAGAGAAATACAATAACCTCAGATATGCAGATGACATATGCTGATGACATAACGTGAAGAACGAAAGATCCTCTTGATGACAGTGAAAGAGGAGAGTGAACAATTTGGCTTAAAACTCAACATTCAGAAAACTAAGATCATGGCATCTGGTCCCATCACTTCATGGCAAATAGATGGGCAAACAGTGGAAACAGGGACAGACTTTATTTTGGGGGCTCCAAAATCACTGCAGATGGTGATTGCAGCCACGAAATTAAAAGACACTCCTTGGAAGGAAAGTTATGACCAACCTAGACAGCATATTAAAAATCAGAGAAATTGCTTTTCCAACAAAAGTTCATCTAGTCCAGGCTATGATTTCCCAGTAATCATGTATGGATGTGGGAGTTGGAGTATAAAGAAAGCTTAGCGCTAAAGAATTGATGCTTTTGAACTGTGGTGTTGGAGAAGACTCTTGAGAGTCCCTGCAAGGAGGTCCAACAAGTCCATCCTAAAGGAAATCTGTCCTGAATATTCATTGGAAGGACTGATGCTAAAGCTGAAACTCCAATAGTTTGGCTGCCTGATGCGAAGAACTGACTCATCATCAAAGACCTGGTGCTGGGCAAGATTGAAGGCAGGAGGAGAAGGGGACGACAGAGGATGAGATGGTTGGATGGCATCACTGACTCGATGGACGTGAGTTTGAGTAGACTCCGGGAGTTGGTGATAGACAGGGAGGCCTGGCATGCTGCAGTTCATGGGGTCGCAAAGAGTCAGACACAACTGAGCAAATGAACTGAACTGTTGTCTATAACTGGGAGTCTGTTTCTGGTTTGTTATATTTATTCCTTTGTTCTATTTTTTAGATTCCATAATAAGTGAAAACATACAGCATTTGTCTTTCTTTTTTTGACTTATTTCACTGGTCATAATTCCCTTCAGATCCATCCATGTTGTCTCAAATGGCAAAATTTCATTCCTTTTTATGTCTGAGTAATATAGCATTGTTTATATATACTACATCTTCTTTATCCATTCATCTTTTGCACACACTTAGGTTGTTTCTATATCATAGCTGTTGTAAAGAATGCTGTCATGAATATTTGGTTACATGTATCTTTTTGTGTTAGTGTTTTCGTGGTTTTTTTTTTTTTTCTTACAGATAAATACCTAGGAGTGAGGTTTATAGATCACATAGAAATTCTATTTTTGAGGTAGCTTCAGGCTATATTCCTGCCAATAGTGCACAAGGGTTCCCTTTTCTCTACATCATTGTCAACTCTTGTTATTTCTTATGTTTTTGACAGCAGCCACTTGACTGGTGTGATGTGGCATCTCATTATTTTGATTTGAATTTCCCTTATGGTTAATGATTTTAAGCATCTTTCTTGTCCCTGTTGGTCATTTGCATGTATTCTGTGGTTAAAAAAAAAAAAAGAAAAGTCTATTTAGGTCCTCTGTTGATTTTTAATCAGGTTGTTTGTTTTTGTGATACTGAATTGTATGATTTCTTTTTATGCTTTGGATATTAACTCCTCATTAGTCATACTGTTAACAAATATCTTCTCTCATTCTGTTGGTTGACTTTTCATTTTGCTGATGATTTCCTTGGCTGTGCAAAAGCTTTTAAGTTTAATTAGGTCCCACTTGTTGATTTTTTCTATTATTTCTCTTGCCTGAGGAGACATATCCAAAAATTATTGCTAAGACTGATATCAAAGAACATACTGCCTATGCTTTCTTCTAGTAATTTTATGATTTCAGGTCTTACATATAGTTATTTAATACATCTTAGTTTATTTTTGTACATGGTATGAAAAATGTTTTAGTTTCATTCTTTTACACATAGCTGTCAAATTTTCCCAGCACCACTTAATGAAGAGGCTGGCTTTCCCCTGCTGTATATCCTTCCCTCTTTTGTATCATCTTCATTGACCATAGGTATGTGTGTTTATTTCTGAGCTCTCGATTCTGTTCCATTGATCTGAGTGTCTCTTTTTGTGCCAGTATCATACTTTTTTGATTACAGTAATTTTGTAGTATAGTCTTAAGTCAAGGAGCATGATACCTTCAGCTTTGTTCTTTTGTCTGAAGATTGCTTTGGTTATTCAGGATCATGTGTGATTTCATAATAATTTTAGGATTATTTATTCCAACTCAAATGGTAAAGAATCTGCCTGCAAGGCAGGAGATCAGAGTTCGATCCCTAGGTCGGGAAGTTTCTTTGGAGAAGGAAATGGCAATACACTCCAGTATTCTTGCCTGGAGAATTCCATGCACAGAGAAGCCTGACGGGCTACAGTCTATGAGGTTGCAAAGAGTCGGACACGACTGAGTGACTAACACAGTCTGTGAAAATGTCTTGGGTATATTGATAGGGATTGTATTAAATCTGTAGATTGCTTTGAATAGTATAGACATTTTAACAATATTAATGTTTCCAATTCATGAACATAGGATAACTTTCCATTTTTTTGTTTGTTTGTTTCTGAGATAGGCCTGTATTGCTATACTTCCCTCTTGGAACTGCTTTTGATGTGTCCTATAGACGTGAGAAAGTTGTGTTTCTATTTTTATTCATCTTAAGGTGTTTTTTAATTTCCTCTTTTATATATCTATGACCTGCTGGTTTTTTAATAGCATGTTGTTTAGTTTCCTGTGTTTGTGTTTTTCACATCTTTCTTCCTGTGATTGATTTTAGTTTCATACCACTGTGATTGGGAAAATGTTTGATATAATTTCAATCTTCTTAAATGTATTTAGAATTGTTCTTTAGCCTAGCATATGATCTATCCTTGAGAATGTTTCATATGCACTTGAAAAGAATGTGTATTCTGCTGATTTGGAATGGAATATTTTGTAGAAGTCTAGTAAGTCATCTGGTATTTTTTGTCATTTTAAGGCCACTTATTCCTTATTGATTGTTCTGTCTGCATGATCTATTCATTGCTATAATTTGGGTACTAAAGTTTGCTGCTAATATTGCTATTGACTTCTTTTTTTTTAGTATATATTTTATATATTTAGGTGCTCCTATATTCAGTGCATATATGTTTATGAATGTTATATCCTATTCTTGAATTGCCCCTTTTTCATTATATATTGCCATTCTTTGCCTTTTTTATATACTTTGTTTTAAAGTCTATTTTGTCAGACATGAGTATTGCTACCATAGGTTTCTTTTTGTTCCATTTGCATTGAGTATGTTTTTCCATTCCTTCACTATTTCAGCTATATGTGTTTTTAGCTCTAAAGTGAGTCTTTTTAAGTAGCATATAGATGGATCTTTCTTTTTGATTCATTCTATCCATTCAGCCATGTCTTTTGTATAGAGCATGTATTATTAATGTTATTATTAATAGGTATGTTGTTGTTGACTCAGATTTATGTCTGACTCTTTGCAACCCCATGGACTGCACCTTGCCAGGCTTCCCTGTCCTTCACTATCTCCCAGAGTTTGCACAGATTCATGTCCATTGAGTCGGTGATGCCATCCAACTATCTCATGCTTTGCCACCCTCTTCACCTTTTGCCTTCAAATTTTCCCAGCAAAAGGATCTTTTCCAATGAGTTGGCTCTTTGCATCAGGTGACCAAAGTATTGGAGCCTCAGCATCATGCCTTCCAATGAATATTAAGGATTGATTTCCTTTGGGATTAACTGGTTTGATCTCCTTGCAGGCAAGGGACTCTCAAGTGTCTTTTCCAGCACCATGGTTCTAAAACATCAATTCTTTGGTGCTCTGCCTTATCTATGGTCCAACACTCATATCCATCCATATTGGAAAAAACATAGTTGACTAGACAGACCTTTGTCAACAAAGTGATGTCTCTGCTTTTAAATATACAGTCTAGTTTTGTTATAGCTTTCCTTCCAAGGAGCAAGTGTCTTTTAATTTCATGGCTGCAGTCACCATCAGCAGTGATTTTGGAGGCCAAGAAAATAAAATCTGTCACTGCTTCTAGTTTTTCCCCATCTATGTGCCGTGAAGTGATGTGGCCAGGTGCCATGATCTTTGTTTTTAGAATGTTCAGTTTTAAGCCAACTTTTCCAGTCTCATCTTTCACCCTCATCAAGAGGCTTTTTAGTTCCTCTTCACTTTCTGCATTTAGAGTGGTATCATTTGCATATCTGAGTTTGTTGGTGTTTCTCCCAGCAATCTTGATTCCAGCTTGTGATCCATCCAGCCTGGCATTTCAGGTGATGTACTCTTCACATAAGTAAAGGAAACAGGGTATGTACTTGTTGCCATTTTGATACTTGTTTTCTGTTTGATATTTCTGTAGTTTTCTGTTATTTTCTTCTTTTGGTTACTTCCCTTATAGTTTGATTTTCTTTAGTATTATATTTGTACTTGTTTCTCTTTGTTTTTTGTGCATCTTTTGTAGGTTTTCTAGTTACCATGAGGCTAATCTATATATCCATCTGTATCTATAATCATACTTGTTCTAAACTGATAGTTATTTAAATTCAAGCACATTCTAAAAGTTCTAAAATTTTTACCCCCATGCCCCCACAATATTTTTATTTTGGTGTCATACTTTGCATCTGTATGTGTATTCCTAAATTGTTTATTGTAGTTATGATTGATTTTATAATTTTTGTCTCTTCACCTTTGTATTAACTTATTTAAGTGGTTGGTCCACTCTGTTTACTATATATTTACCTTTACCAGTGAGATTGTTTATATATTTTCTTATTTCTTAGATTCTGTAACAATTCCTATACGGGCAGTTTGGTTGTGATGAACTGTTTTCATTTCAGTTCAGTTGCTCAATCGTGTTTGACTCTTTGTGACCCTGTGGACTGCAGTAAGCCAGGCTTCTCTGTCCATCACCAACACCCAGAGCCCACTCAAACTCATGTCCATCATGTTGGTGACACTATCCAATCATCTCATTCTCTGTTGTCCCCTTCTTCTCCTGCCTTCAATCTTTCCAGCATCAGGGTCTTTTCCAATGAGTTGGTTCTTCGCATTAGGTGGCCAAAATATTGGAGTTTCAGCTTCAACATCAGTCCTTCCAATGAACACCCAGGAGTGATCTCCTTTAGGATGGACTGGTTGGATCTCCTTGTAGTCCAAGGGACTCTCAACAGTCTTCTCCAACATCACAGTTCAAAAGCATCAATTCCTCGGCACTCAGCTCTCTTTATACTCCAACTCTCACATCCATACATGACCACTGGAAAAACTATAGCCTTGACTAGACAGACCTTTGTTGGCAAAGTAATGTCTCTGCTTTTTAATATGCTGTCTAAGTTCATCATAACTTTCCTTCCAAGGAGTAAGTGTCTTTTAATTTCATGGCTGCAATCACCATCTGCAGTGATTTTAGAGCCCAAAAATATAAAGTCTGCCCCTGTTTCCACTGTTTTCCCATCTATTTGCCATGAAGTGATGGGACCAGATGCCATGATCTTAGTTTTCTGAATGTTGAGCTAGAAAGTAGAAAAGTAATGCTCAAAATTCTCCAAGCCAGACTTCAGTAGTATGTGAATTGTGAACTTATAGATGTTCAAACTGGATTTAGAAAAGGCAGAGGAATCAGAGATCAAATTGCCAACAACTGTTGGATCACAGAAAAGTCAAGAGAATTCCAGAAAAACATCTACCTCTGCTTCACTGCTATGCTAAATTCTTTGACTATGTAGATCACAACAAACTGTGGAAAATTTTTAAAGAGATAGCAATACCAGACCACCTTATCTGTCTCCTAAGAAACCTGTATGCAGGTCAAGAAGCAACAGTTAGAACCTGACATGGAACAATGGACTGGTTCTAAATTGGGAAAGGAGTAAATCAAGGCTGTATATGGTCACCCTGATTATTTAACTTATATGCAGGGTACACCATGCAAAATGCCACGCTGGATGAAGCACAAGCTAGAATCAAGATTGCCAGGAGAAATATCAATAACCTCAGATATGCAGATGACACCACCACCCTTATGGCAGAAAGCAAAGATGAACTAAAGAGCTTCTTGATGAAGGTGAAAGTGGACAGTGGAAAAAACTGGCTTAAAACTCAGCATTCAAAAAACTAAGATTGTGGCATCCAGTCCCATCACTTCATGGCAAATAGATGGGGAAAAAAAGGAAACAGTGACAGACTATTTTCTTGGGCTCCAAAATCACTACAGATGGTGACCGCAGCCATGAAATTAATAGACATTTGCTCCTTGGAAGAAAAGCTATGACCAGCCTAGATGGCATATTAAAAAGTTGTGACCTTACTTTGTGAACAAAGGTCTGTCTAGTCAAAACTATGGTTTTTCCAATAATCATGTATGGGTGTGAGAGTTGGACCATAAAGAAGGTTGAATACCGAAGAATTGATGCTTTTGTACTGTGGTATTGGAGAAGGCTCTTGGGAGTCCCTAGGACTGCAAGGAGATTAAACCAGTCAATGCTAAAGGAAATCAATCCAGAATATTCATTGGAAGGACTGATGCTGAAGCTCCAATACTTGGGCCACCTGATGTGAATAACTGAATCACTGAAAAGACCCTGATGCTGGGAAAGAATGAAGGCAGGAGGAGAGGGGATGACAAAGTTTGAGATGGTTGAATGGTATCACTGACTCGATGGACATGAGTTTGAACAAGCTCTGGTGATGGTGAAGGACAGGGAAGTCTGGCATGCTTCAGTGCATGGGGTCACAAAGAGTTGGACATGACTGAGTGACTGAACAACAACAAAAGTGGCTGGAACTAGAGAGGCATAGTGGGAGCCTGATCAGAGCTGTGACTTCTTCCAGCCTCAGTGGTACTCGAATGTCCTGTCATTTGTGGGGCCAGGGCCCCAAGAGCTGGAGCCACAGTCTGAATCAAGATAAGTTTATCTCAGCATGATGGTGGTTTCCCCTTTGGCTAGAGACAGTGCCAGAACCAGAGTGGCTGGAACAAAAGGCCTAGGCTTCTCCCCAGCTTAATAGCTGCCTTCGCCTTGACCCAGAGGTAGGGTTGTGGCCCCGAGAACAGAAGCCCAGTAGAAATCCTGGCTTCTCCCAAGGTGCAGTGGTGATTTCCACCTGGGCAGGGAGTAGTGCCAGAGCTGGAAGGACTGGAGCGTGAACCTGGTGTGGGCTGGAGGATGAATTAGGGAGTAGTCCTGGTAGACTGGCCAAAGTACCAGGTAGTTTTCAATATGCTACCTCTATACTAGACCTGAGGGTAAGTAAATCTATAAGTGTACTTCTCAAAAGCAGATTTCAATTTCCTACAGCCCTCCAGTAAGCCCCACTGCTTTTCCAGTGAGCCAAGGGGGCTCATGTTTCTGATGCCAGACCCTAAGGCTAGAGGGCCTAATGTGAGATTTGGATTCCTTTACTCCTACTCAAGATCCCTGAGCCTGTGATATGACCATCCTCTTCAGGTTTACCCACCAGGGTGTAGGTCCCAACTGTACCATTTACCCTCCATTCAAAATAGAGTTCATATGGTTCTTTCCCTATAACATTATTTGTAGAAGAACTATTCTGCTAGTCTTAAAGTGATTCTCAGAGAGAGTTGCTCTCTATGTAGTTGCAATCTTGATGTGTTTGTCAGGAGGAGGCGAGCTCAGCATCTTCCTATTCTGCCATCTTGATCCTGCCATTTACTTTTAATTTTTTAAAATTATTTTTATAAAATAGGAAGACAAAAAGTAAAATATTATCTGTAGTTTTAGAAAACTAATTGTTTGGTGCCTACTAAACTATAGTCTACCACCTGCTTTTGTGAATAAAGTTTCATTGGAAGACAGCACAACCATTTACTTATGTGTTATATATGGTTGCTTTCACATCATAATGGGAAAGTTAAGCAGTTGCAGCCGAGACTGTGTGGTCCAAAAAACTGAAAATATTTATTATCTGGCCCTTTCCATTAAAAAATAATTGCTGACACATGGGGTAAAACCTATTATTACAGCAGTATATTTCACATAGTTAAAATCATTGTTAACATAATTTTGTACACTTTTCCATTTAATATTATAGAGAATACATTTCTTTACTGCTATTTTTATGGACATAATCTTTAATGATTTTCTGGCAAGTCATCTATTAGATAAGACATTGTTTAAAATAACATATTTTTATTGTTGAGCATTTAGCTTCCACTTTTTCAGCATTGAAAATACTTCTCAGAAGAATAACCCTAATACATATTTGGAGCACATTTTGGATAATTCCTTTATGGTAGATTTTTAAAAATTGAGTTAGAGTGTCAAAAGATATGAATATTTTATAGTTTTCATAAAAATTATCACATGAATGTCTAAAAGATTGTACCAGTTGACAATGGCAGCAGCAATCCATGCTGGTATTGAATTCATTTCACAATGTCAGAAAAGGTTATGGGGATAGTATGCTTCATAAATATAGATACATATTTAGAATATAAATATATATACATAAATTTTGTCTCTCATGAGTTTATAATCTGTATCTCTTTGCTTCTCACGTTTCATTTTTTTCCATTCCTTTTTAAACTTTTGGATAGTATCCCATCTCATTTTTGGCTCATATTTTTGGGATCTTCAAGTTATTTTGTTATCATATTTATGATTTTTATGTAAAAATTTATCTGACATATTTGCTTAAGTACTTTAAAATTTCTTAATTCTTTGTATTTGACCAAACACTTTAAATCAATATTGTCTGTCTTCCATCTTCTATTTTACTGAAGTGCTAGAGAAAGTTTCATTAATGGTCTGCTTTTTAAAATATTTCTTTCCTTACTCATTTGTGGCGTTTGACTATGATGACCCTTATAACTACATTAAAACTATTTCTTATTTATACATTTTTCCCCTCTCAGTTTCCCTGTACTCAGTCTGTTTCTCAGTTTCCTTTATTGAATTTCTCTTCTAACCACATTTTAAACACCGATGGTCTTAAGATTCCATCTAATTATTCTTATCACTTATTTTTTCTGGGCATTCTCATCCTCTCCAAAAGTCTTTATTTTTTTCTGTTATATTTTCCATGTCTTCATTACTCAAACTTCTAATATTCAATCATGTGTTTTCAATTTCTTGCTGAAATCCCCTTATGCTTGTCTGATAGGCTACTCCAACAAATTCCTTAACTTTTCAATCTCCTGAAAGTAGCTCCAGCTCCCATTGTCCATACTTTGGTTAATGATAGTGCCATTGAACCATTTTATATAGCTAAAAATCTTGAAGTTTTCCTTCATACTTACCTCTCTCTCACTCTCTACACTCAGTAATTTACCAAGCATTTTCAGTTCTAACTCCTCAATATCTTATTCTATTGAACCATCTCTGCTGCCAAAGATTTGGCCTTCAGCCCCTCTTTTGGTTGTTTAACTGTTTTCTCACACATAGAAGTCTTCTTCCCTCTTGTTTAATGTTACATGATTTTAGGGATTCTCACCTTTTATAGCCTACTCCCACTGTATTATAATTATTTACGTGTTTGAATTCTCCATTGGGCCATAAGTTCCTAAAGAGTGTCATTTCAATCTCAATTCTTAGAATAAAGCAAGTGTCTGCATTGATTGTTAATTAAAAGTTTGACTATAGGCATTCATATATTATGAATATAAAGTACTGTATTAGTTTACCAAGGCATTTAGCCTTCACTTTAATTATGATAAGGGCAAAAAGGATGTCTATTCAAGATGTTTTAAATGTCAGCAGGTCGGTTTGGATGATTATTCTTACCATCTCTTTAAGTCTAATACACAAACAACAATATGTAAATAATCTTCCTAACAGAGAGTTAATTGACTCAATAAACTAGTTTATTGGAATGTTTAAATTCAGTAAATCTGATGTAAATTTTAAAGTTTAAAACATTTTTATGATGACAAAATTTCATAACATATTCTCCCCTTTGCCTTGATAAGAGAACAAAACCATGGTCCAAAAAATAACAAATATGACCATTCTTTGAAATTATTTTCCACTCAGAAAGTTCTAGATTTAGTGTTATCTTTTGCATATTGTCACAAGCAAACAAAAATACTGAAAAATGATGACCGTACGTGAGTCAATTTCTACTTCTTTAAACGAATTATGTTCTAAAGGTCAGAAATAATAGAGAGGGAGTCAATAAATAAGTATATATACAAAATTTAGAAAAATAATTCCTAGAAAAAGAGCTGAAATTAGTACTTTTCAGACATTAATTCTGTGCTTTATCTATATCATTATATGTCAGAATTTGTCAACCCAACTAGATAGAAATGTATTAAGATAAGAAGAACGTGTACTTGAACATGATATCAGAAATAAAGCATGCTAGGATGACATAAACTAGGACTTTAAATTATTTTTCATTATCATGTCTTGATTATAGCTTTGTAACCAACTGCAGAGAAATTACAGAAGACAGTCCAAGAAACAAAGATACAACTAAGGACTCACTTTACATGTTTATTAATATTGTATTGGTTAATATCAGACAAATACAATTAAAATAAAAAATTCCTAGAAGAGAATGTTGTAAAGAAGATGAAATCCCAAGTGAATTTAAAAACAGGATAATCCAGGGCACTCAAAACATCTTGTTATAGCAGCCTTTTTTAACTAAAAAGCACTTTTAGGTTATGTAAAACAGTTTTTCAAGTTTTCCCTAGATATAAAAGGATCAACGACTGTAACCAGAACATTCTCTCTATAATGAGGCAATACTGAAAGGTATTATTTCTACCATCTTCAAAAAAAACTCTTGTGCCACTCCATCATTTCTCCCAGATGAAAATGGTCAAACATAAATGAAATGTCAAATTAAAAAAAAAAAGTGCAGCACTGCTCAAGTGCTGTACTGTACCTGTATCTGCCAGAAATGATTACTAAAGACTCATTCCAATAAACCATCTCTGATTACAGTATTCACTTGGAAAAAACCTCTGTCAAAATCTGTTCTGAGAGGAAAATATAAACCACTCCTTTATAGGCAGCGCTAGTATGGACTGGAGTGCTGCCTTTTATACGCAAATTAAGCCAAACTTAATTGGACTCTTCCAATAGCAACTTCAGAGCTTTTCAGCAATCTGTATTTACTACAGCAATGCAAAATCACAATAAAAAGGGACAACTTTCAAAAATACCATTCTTTGCATTTGAGCAGAGGTTAGGCTGAAGAGCTTTTAATGAGAATGAACTCTATTCAGTTGTTTGAAGGGATTTTCATTAAGAATGAAAATGTGGCTTCTTTTCCAAGTGGCCACATACAGAGTATATTTAGCATTTTACTTTTTTTTAAATTTTATTTTATTTTTAAACTTTACAATATTGTATTAGTTTTGCCAAATATCAAAATGAATCCACCACAGGTATACATGTGTTCCCCATCCTGATCCCTCCTCCCTCCTCCCTCCCCATACCATCCCTCTGGGTCATCCCAGTGCACTAGCCCCAAGCATCCAGTATCGTGCATCCAACCTGGACTGGCATCTCGTTTCATACATGATATTTTACATGTTTCAATGCCATTCTCCCAAATCTTCCCACCCACTCCCTCTCCCATATAGTCCATAAGACTGTTCTATATATGGAATTTAGAAAGATGGTAACAATAACCCTGTGTACGAGACAGCATTTTACTTTTTTAAAGGAAAATTTCACTAAACTATTCTAACTTGAAAGCACATTTCAGAGAGAATATATTTAATATAAAATAGATCAATGTTTGACTTGTGCATTCATTTGTGGAAAGCTAAATTATACACAGTAAATTGGCATAATTAAATCACCCAGTAATTTAAAATTTATAATCACTTGGATATATTTGGTTAAAGTTTGTCTTTCACTCTATTTAAAAAAATAACGGTCTATTTTCAGCAATATCAAGTGTATACAAGGAAAGGGATTTCCATATTTAAGAGTAAAGACCACAAACATACTAATGTAAAATTAGTGTTTATAGATAAATATTCCTTAGGCTAATGAAAATGAATTCCTAGTATGTGATGAGTAAATTTGTTTTTTTTAAAAGCAGGTATTTAAGACCAAAATAACATTACTTTTGACAGAGAAAGAAAAGGGAATTTCAGGAAACTAGGATATAGTTGGAAGAATTCTCATCTGACATTCCTTTTCTGCCTATCCTAGTTTTAACAATGCTTTAGGCCACTACTACCAAATAGTAAGAGTTTGCATTTCTGATAAGAAACTATTTTCCATACCTAGAGTAGGAGCAGGAGAGCATATTGCTTATTCTTGGGAAGGTAAATTGCCCTGCTGAGCTAAAGGAGAGGTTTTATGTAAGAAATTTATGTGCTGAAATAGGTCCAGTTATAGAAAGCTATGAAAGGCAAGTTGAAGCTTTTGTGGTGTTAACTTGTAACACTTCAGTTCTCAAACCTTTTTCTTTGGTAGCATCAGATGGATGGTATTCAGGTGAACAGTGCATTCACATAAGTGTATCCAGCGATACATGTTAACTCCCAGAGTAAGAGCTCTGGCTCCACCCTCTTCTCTTCCATGTAAAATAGTGTTTCTGAACCAGTGAGAATGTTGTTATATGAATAATTATGAATCTAGTCAAATGGATTATTTAAGTCATATGTAAATTGTACTTCCATATTAGTAAAGAATTACTTGTGATACATCTCAAAATTGACTATAGTGTAAGAAGAATCAGAGTTGGTTGGATGTTTTGGGGAGAAGTCATATGTGGTCCCAATGTTTAATCATAGAGAGGAGACAGCAAATCAGTTAAGTATCAACCCTAGAATTTTAGACTTCAGGTGCTTTGGGACCCTCCAGACTAAGATAAAATGGTAAACATGGAAAAGATAGGACATTAAGGATATAAATTATAAAGAAAAATTAATAGGTTTTGTACTTTTTAGTACCATTGCCAATAAAGAATGAGGATGCATTGTGTTGAGGTTTGTCTAGCAATATTTTAAAGTTTAACAATTGAGTTTAAATTTAGATTGATGTTGGCATCAATCTGGCCCAAGGAAATAATATTTTTCAGTTATGATAAACCATATGAAATTGCTGACATTTGACATTTTGACCTATAGAAGTAATAATTTCATATAGTTCAGTCTAATATAATCCTTGTTTTTGTGGTAGAGGCAGACTTGTTTCTGGGATAAGCTATAGGCTTTAATCAAGTAAAGGATGAGCAGCAACGGGATGACACTCTGTGAAAGGTAACTGGAACAAATGAAGTAAATAAAAGATCTGAAATGTAAAAAATTAACTCCCTTAGATATATAAAAAGTTTGGAATTCTCAAGGAAAAATGATCCAAAATGCATAACAAAAGGGAACATTAAGTATCAAACTATATTTATGGCTATATGATGCCAAATGACTGATAAATATTGAATATTCAATCATGCTGATGTTTTCAAGTATCATATAGATGAAATATCCAGATAAATAAATGCACATTTATTTTCTTCTAGATATCTAGACATAATCTAAGATGGGATTTCAAAGAATAAAAACTGACTCCATATAATCATACTAAATAAAAATGCATCCCCTTTTGTACTTCTTATTTAAAGGAAAAGAATGCAAGCAACACCAATATAGGATTCAGAAAATACTTTTTTTTTTTTTAAATTAGGGGAAATAGCCTTCTCTTAAATACTAAGTGGACAGCTGGACTATATATAAACTTGATAAAGGGAGCAAAGTGGCAGCTTACAGGCATGTATTGTTCTGCCATTAATAATAATGGAAAATAATTATTATTACTAAATAATAATTATGACTAGTGTTCTAATCATTTTTAACACAACTTCAGTGTTTAAAAATTCAGAGAGTGACTACAAGTTTGAATTTCTAGCCTCTCTCGAAAATTTAAAAGATTGAGCAACACTGACCTCACGTTTCCAGATGTCAGCAATCAGCCAAAAGTGAAGACCAGATACTAAAGAGAGATGAGGTAAGCACTTTAATTTTCCAAACACCCTTCCCAGCTCATTTCACTCCATTATGTTCTATTTCCTTGTGAGCCTTTGAGTTTGTGATCCCTGACATAGTGTTTGAGGACCAAATATAGATGATTGGGACAAGTTGGGGCAAAGGGATGAATTATATAAATCAAGGGGAATTCTCTTATCCCACACTCTCCTCCTCAAGTGTGTGGAAATGTATATATGCTTCAAAATGAATGATGCTAAAAGCATGTGATTAATATAATTTGCATTTAAATATTTTAACAGGATTACATCCATCTGTGAAAAGATTATTTTGGTAGAGGCAAAGGGAAGGCCTTTTCCAGAGCTCCTCAAATAAAATGGTACATACATACCCACTTTAACTTATATGGATAATGATGATTCAATTCAGTTCAGCCACTCAGTTCAGTTCAGTTCAGTTCAATTCAGTCGCTCAGTCGTGTCCAACTCTTTGCGACCCCATGAATCGCAGCATGCCAGGCCTCCCTGTCCATCACCAACTCCCCGGAGTTCACTCATACTCACCTCCATTGAGTCAGTGATGCCATCCAGCCATCTCATCCTCTGTCGTCCCCTTCTCCTCCTGCCCCCAATCCCTCCCAGCATCAGAGTCTTTTCCAATGAGTCAACTCTTCACATGAGGTGGCCAAAGTACTGGAGTTTCAGCTTTAGCATCATTCCTTCCAAAGAAATCCCAGGGCTGATCTCCTTCAGAATGGACTGGTTGGATCTCCTTGTAGTCCAAGAGACTCTCAAGAGTCTTCTCCAACACCACACTTCAAAAGCATCAATTCTTCAGAGCTCAGCTTTCTTCACAGTCCAACTCGCACATCCATACATGACCACAGGAAAAACCATAGCCTTGACTAGATGAACCTTTGTTGGCAAAGTAATGTCTCTGCTTTTGAATATGCTATCTAGGTTGGTCATAACTTTCCTTCCAAGGAGTAAGCGTCTTTCAATTTCATGGCTGCAGTCACCATCTGCAGTGATTTTGGAGACCAAGAAAATAAAGTCTCTCACTGTTTCCCCATCTATTTCCCATGAAGTGATGGGACCACATGCCGTGATCTTCGGTTTCTGAATGTTGAGTTTTAAGCCAACTTTTTCACTCTCCTCTTTCATATTCATCAAGAGGCTTTTTAGTTCCTCTTCACTTTCTGCCACAAGGGTGGTGTCATCTGCATATCTGTGATCAGCCATTCAGTCGTGTCCAACTCTTTGTGACCCCATGGACTGCAGCACACCAGGCCTCCCTGTCCATCACCAACTCCCGGAGTTTACTCAAACACATGTCCGTTTAGTCGGTAATGCCATCCAACCATCTTATCCTCTGCCATCCCCTTCTCCTCCTGCCTTCAATCCCAGCATCAGGGTTTTTTCAAATGAGTCAGTTCTTCACATCAGGTGGCCAAAGTATTGGAGTTTCAGCTTCAGCATCAGGCCTTCCAATGAATATTCAGGACTGATCTCCTTTAAGATGGACTGGTTGGATCTCCTTGCAGGCCAAGGAACTCTCAAGAGTCTTCTCCAACACCACAGTTCAAAATCTCACTTGTTTATTTTTGTGCATATATTTCCTGACAGATTTTTCATGAAAGCATTTATTTTATTTGTTGGGAGATTATTTCCTTAAAGTTTTTCAGAGTAATATTAAGTCATTCTTCACTGGGATTGGGGAGAGAGGAATTCATGAGAGGGTGAGATATGATTCCAAGTTGCTTTTTGCCTTAATCTTCTCAGTTTGGTAAAAGAGTATTCATACTCTTTGGCTCAGAGCTCAGAATAGGCCACCCCCAGCTCATAATGCCCTGTGTAGTCTGGTATTTGTTTTTCTACTGATCCAATAGAGTGACTTTTCTCAGCCTGGTGAACAAGCTGCTCTAGAAACAGCATAATCAGGAGAACAGGTACCAGTTTTAGTCATTTTAATCTTTAATTTTTTCAAGGTTCTGCCAAACAGCATGGAATAGAGCACAGGATGGGGTGAGGATAGTCTGCCATGAACACAACGAATAAGAGGATGCTGTACTTGAAGAGAATTTAAAAACAATCAGACTAAAAATCAGTCAACTTTTACTATCACCATATGTCAGCATTTCTGAACATTGTTGGTGATAAAATACTCTTCCTGTTGTGGCTGGCTACTCCCATGGTCCCTTCTACCTTACTATTTTCACTGCTTTTTCCCCCTTATTTTTCTAAGTAAATTGACAAAAAGCTTATAATCATAAACACAAAACTCCAACTCTTCTGCCATTTGATAACTACGTGACCTTAGGCAACTCATTTAACATCTCTATAGGTATATCGATAGCACGCACTTTACAGATATATGTGAGAAATTAATGAGTTGATTTTTATTGTGCTTATGAACACATATCCTCTTAATGTATTATAATTATTATAATTATCATTCCTTTAGGGATTTGATGGTTACTTTTTAAAACAAGTACAATAATTCTAAGATTTTATTAATTTGTAATTCCAAATTGCAATAGTATTTGTTATATTTGCACTGCTTCTGGATATAATCAAACAACTCAGGCTTAAAATAGAAGAAACTGCTCTTTTATATATTTTACTAAACTCTGTATTAAAACAGGAACCAATGAAAAGAGACTGATTTTATAGAAAATCTTGATTTGTGAATAGGAGAATGTTACTTATTTATTGAATGTCTACTATATATTAGGTACTGTGAATGATACCAAGGTGTGAAATATCGCTACCCTTACAATCTAGTGGATGAGAATAAATCAATACCAAGACCTGTATATACACAAAAAAATTCTCCTATTTGACCATGGAAGATATCATTAATTGATCACAATGCTATTTCTAAATATTAATGGCTTAATGGTCCTTGTGAGTGTAAAACCTCAAGTAACCATCATCTGTCTCTGGAAGTTGGTAGTTAAAATCAAATCTACTTGCTGTCAAGGTCAAGATGATACCTAACTGTTAAATGAATAATCTGAGCAGCAGGAAATCATATTAAAGGGATTAAAGAGTAAAACTTTAAAAAAAGAGTGACCTTCAGTTGTACTGAAGATTAAATAAAAAGATACTTAAAATGACCCAAGTGATACAGTAAGGTTTAACAACTATTTTAATATAATAATATAATTTTATGGTCACTTAAAGAAAATACAGTATTCATCTTTCAAAGTTTGAAATAAGTTTTATGAACACAAAATGTTCTACTGAAGTCAAGCAATATATCTTTAGATTTTTAGGGTCAGTCTCAGTCTAGAATCAGTGTTCTATAGATAAAATAGATCAGCTGGATTTATATCCATTTGTTGAAAAGAATTATTTAGATTTTAAAAAATCAAAAAATCAATTAGAATGAGACTTTAAAGGTGATATCTTTCTCTTTAGAAGATATAAAATATATGCCCTTTAGTTTTTATGGGAGATACTTAGAGCCCCTAAATAAATAAAACATAAGAAAGGCTTTTTATACATATACTTACAGATAATTACCTATTTATCCCGGTTGTTTCTATGGAAATTGCCAGTTCATATGATTTCATGTTCAAAAACAAAGTATTTTTTATGAACGCTAAACATGACCTATTTAAAAAATAAAACTCTCACCTGCACTGCAGGTAGCTATTTGCAAATTAAATGTATAAAAAGTCAAGGGTTCAAGCTAAAAATGTTCAAATGCATATTTAATCTTAAAATAGCATTAGCCATTCTTTAAAAATGTGGAGTTAACAGGGGGTATGATCTCACAATTCACTTTTTATTTCCTTTTTTTTGAGTTGGTATCTCCTAACATAATATTCCTAGATTAGGGAAATAAAGCTATTAACAATTAATACTTCCTAAGTAGGGAATATAATGTTATAGTCACTCTGGAAAAAAATAATTAACATTTCTTAATTTCAAATACTTAGAGGGAAAAATATTTTGTTGAAGTATAGTTGACTTAAAATTTCATATTAGTTCCATGTGTATAGCAGAGTGATTTATACTGATAAATATTCATTTTCAGATTCTTAAAAAATACTGAGTATGGTTATCTGTGCTATACAATAGGTTCTTGTTGGTTATCTATTTCATGTGTAATAGTGTGTATGTGTTAATTTCAAGCTCTTACCTTTATTCCTTCCCCCTTCCCCTTTGGTAACCATAAGTTTGTTTTCTATGTCTGTGGATCTATTTGTGTTTTGTAAATAAGTTCATTTGTATCTTTTTTTAGATTCCACATATAAGAAATAAAATATTTGTCTTTGACTTATTTTTCTTAGTATGATGATCTCTAGGTCCATCCATGTTGCTGCAAATGGCATTATTTCATTCTTTTTATGGCTGAGTAATATTTCATTATATATGTATATATGACATTTTCTTTATCCATTCATCTGTTGATGGGCATTTGCTTTGCTTCCATGTCTTGACTACTGTCAAAAGTGTTGCAGTGAACATCAGGGGGCATGCCTCTTTTCAAATTGCAGTTTTCTCTAGATATGTGCCTAGGAGTGGGACTGCTGGATCATATGGCAACTCTATTTTTAGTTTTTAAAATAATCTCCCTATTGTTCTGTATAGTGGCTGTACCAATTTTCATTTCCACCAGCAGTGTAAGAAGGTTCCCTTTCTCCACACCCTCTCCAGCATTTATTTGTAGACTTTTTGATGATGGCCATTTTGACTGGAGTGAAGTGGTACCTCATTATAGTTTTGATTTGCATCTCTCTAATTAGTGATTTGAGCATCTTTTCATGTGCCTGTTGGTTGTGTATAAATTTTCTTTGAAAAAATGTCAATTTAGGTTTTCTGCCCATTTGTTTTATATTGAGCTGTATAACCTGTTTATATATTTTGGAAATTAATCCCTTGTTGGTTGCATTACTTCCAAATATTTTCTCCCACTCAGTAGGTTGTTTTAAATGCAAATGTAACTTTTTTTCAGAGTAGAAATTGTCTTATTTTACAGAATAGATTGGTAGGAGTATCTTCATGCAGTGTAGTGGGAAGGAGTAAAGAGAAGACCTGGGATGCATTTTGCAGGAAAACATAGAAGCCATTTTTCACTGGGGATAAGGAATCTAATAGATCATGTGGTTATCTAGCTCTTCATAAGTGCTACTGCCTGTTGCAGTTTTCTTCTGCTTTTTCCTGGAGGGAATCAGTAGAAATCTGATTTCTGGTATGTATTAAAACATGGAACAACCAGCTAGCAGAAGTAAGGTATCTAGGTGGGAAACAATTTAGATTTCTGGCAACATTATGCTGTGAGAACAATTCAGGCTCTTTTTCCTGATCCCATAAACTTCTGTTCTGAATGAAAGAGCTAGTGGCAGTAGGAAAATTTACATCTCATCATTGCTACACTTTCAAATGACCTAATGTTTCAAGAAGATAAAGGAGTCACTAGTTCTAAATATAGTAGAGAAATAGAGTAATTTGTGGCTCAGTGGTAAAGAATCCACCTGCAATGCAGGAGTCATGGCTTCAACCCCTGGGTTGGGAAGATCCCCTGGAGAAGGAAATGACAACTCACTCCAGTATTCTTGCCTAGGAAATCCCATGGACAGATATCCTGGAAGGCTACAGTCCTTGGGGTCACAAAAGAGTCTGACATAACTGAGCAAATAAACAGCAACAAAATAAGGACTGAAAAGTATCCATTGGGTTTAGCCCTTAATTGTTGTTGTTGTTTGTTCCTCAGTCATGCCCAACTCTTCGTAACTCCATAGACTGCAGCATACCAGGCTTCCCTGTCCTTCATCTCCCAGAGCTTGCTCAAACTCACGTTCATTGAGTCAGTGATGCCATCCAACCATCTCATCCTCTGTCATCTCCTTCTCCTTCTGCCTTCAATATTTCCCAACATCAGAGTCTTTTCCAGTGAGTTGGCTCTTTGTATAAGGTGGACAAAGAATTGGCCCTTAATATTTTATGAGAAATTCATTAGAATGGTGAATGATTAACCTACAGTTTTAATTTTGGTACCTTCCATATGGAAGTATTTGGGAGACAGTAGGCCTGGACTTGAGGTGGAGAAGGGAGTGAGATTAAATAAGAATTGAACTTGACTGAATTGTGGGTAAATGGCAAGTAGAAATGATAGGTTGAAGATGGTTACATGATGCCGTGGAGACAGGAAAATTAGGATCACTAAGACAAAGTGTGTTGATCACCACCTAGTTCTACAGGGGTTAAGTCATAACCCACTGCATTTGCTGACCAACAATGTATCCTGAGAGGAATTCAGGATGAAAAGCATGATAAGGCACTCTGTGATTTGGGCAAGTGGGCCCTAAGGATAGTTCAATGTATATTTCAAGAAGAATTTTAATGACCCCAGATTCTTGAAACTTCCCACACATAGAAAAGCACTAAAATCATTAACTTGAGATTATCTGTTCTTTGTGACTAGAGTAATTCCTTACCAAGTTCTATGTTTGACTGCATGTATTTCCTGGCCAAAAGTCATAGACAACCTGGCTTCTCCCCGACCTCTTCAGAGCAATTTCAAAGTCTCACAGCTAACTGAGTGGCTGTATCCCAGGCTATAGCCCATAGTAAGACCCTTAATAAAACTTAAACTCACAACTCTTATGTTGTGTTTTCTTTAAGCCAGCACTGCAGTGTCTTTGCTTAGATAACCATAAAGTTTATTTCCCTACATCCTATAGGTCTCTTCTCAAATATTACCTCTCAGAGAGGATATTCTTAACCATACTTTTATTGTCTCCTTGATTTCTTTCGAAGGTATGTACAGAGAGAATGAATATACTATTTGGCATATTGCTATACCTCAAATTTTAAAAGTAGTTTATTACATATAGGTGCAGATTACTAAATATTTGCAGAGTATCTGAATAAAAGAATATTTAAAATTACTTGAGAAAAATTGATATTATTTATTGCATAATGTGGCATATTTATAAGTGGTACAGGGAATCTGTTTCCCTCATGACTTAGTAGCAAAGAATCTGCCTGCCAATGCAGGAGATGCAGGTTTGATCCCTGGTTCGAGAAGATCCCCTGGAGAAGGAAATGACAACCTACTTCAGTATTCTTGCCTGGGAAGTCCCGTGGACAGAGGAGCCTGATGGGCTATATAGTCCATGGGGTTGCAAAGAGTTAGACACAACTTAGTGACTAAGGAACAAAAACATAGAGGATCTTAAGGAGAAAAGAATTATTGTGGCCTGAAGAAGATGTCTTGAATTGTTCTTGATAGGAAAAAAGGTTTGGGAAAAGAAAAATAATTTTTATTATGAAATAAAGAATGAGCATAGCATAGAAGCACTAGTAAGAATTGCATTTTTAATGATTAAATGTCCAACCTTAATAGGAAATAATAGATCCCTTTAGGGTAAACAAAGCATGGAGGAAGACTTCACTGGTATTGCTTCTCTTTACCTTAGTTTTGACATCAATATGCTTGTATAAGTCTGTAACATTACTTTTAAATCCAGCGAGAAAATTCGTAAGGGTGACTTTGCTTTTTATTATTTCAATTTGGTGATTACTTCCCAGATTATTTTGGCTATAGAAGCCTATTATATAGAGTGAAGTAAGCCAGAAGGAAAAACACCAATACAGTATACTAATGCATATATAGAGAATTTAGAAAGATGGTAACAATAACCCTGTGTATGAGACAGCGAAAGAGACACTGATGTATAGAACAGTCTTATGGACCCTGTGTGAGAGGGAGAGGGTGGAAAGATTTGGGAGAATGGCATTGAAACATGTAAAATATCATGTATGAAACGAGATGCTGCATGATACTGGATGCTTGGGGCTAGAGCACTGGGACGACCCAGAGGGATGGTATGGGGAGGGAGGAGGGAGGAGGGTTCAGGATGGGGAACGCGGGTATACCTGTGGCGGATTCATTTTGATATTTGGCAAAACTAATACAATTATGTAAAGTTTAAAAATAAAATAAAATTAAAAAAAAAAGAAGCACTATATAATGAGAGCCAGTTAAGTTTCTTTTTTCTTTTTTTTTTTTTTTTGGCACCCACTAAAATATCTTAGACATAGACTATTGAGGAGTTACTCATTAGTAATATCCCTATGGGCTCTCATAAGAGCATACTTACATAGGCTAATTTATAGGTTCTTCTAAGAAGTACAGGAGAGTATGATGAAACAAAATGTTTCTTCAGTTCACTGTACTATTAGGTCTCTTAAAATCTGTTTAATTTTCTTCCCACAAAACAGGCTTTGTGGTATGTAAACACTGAATTAATTAATCAACTTAGGTTCGGAAAGTAGGAAAAGATGATCTTATGTGTGGAGGCACTTTATGGAATCAGTGAAGACAAAGCACCACTTACCTTTTTCCTTCTTCCTCTATGAATACCACAATGCCTAATGAAGGATATGCATGCCAAGAATAGACATGGAATAAATTAATGAGTGACACAATAGTGAGAGCAGACTCAATCACAGGACTTCCATATTGACCAGATGGTTGGCTGAGATAATTATTAAGTTCTGTGCTTAATATGCATTTTTAACTCACTACACTCTGGTAGAGATGTATATTTCTAGTCTATATTTCCTGCCTTGGTCCTTATAAACAAAATTCCAAAATGTCTTGGTTTTGGATAATTCCTAACAATGTGTAGGTCATAAAACCCTTTGAAAATGTGATAGAAATTATGACTTTTTATCCTACACTGGGGTGAGGTAACACAGATATACATATGCCTATATATAGTTTCACATGATTCATTAATGTTTTGAAGCTCATCCTCCAATTAAGGACCTTTGAAATTGAGGACAATATTTATTCATAAGGAATTATCTTAATACGTGGCTCTCTATTGTAATGAGCTAGTCTCTTTGGAAAATGAACTAACTCAGAAAACTATAGGACATTTTACTCAAAAAGAATATACTTATTTTCTGTGGCTTTAAAGTATTAACATTGGTATTACAATCATAAATCTAATTATTGTTGTACTTGAAACTTTAAAAAATAAGAAATTTAATTATCTACTAGCCAAAAAGTCAAGATTTGTTTCCCACAATCAAATTAAGTGCACAGCAAATGTAAATGGCCAGTATTGTCAATATTAAGGAAAACAAAACAAAAAGCATGAGGTCTGTTACTTTTGGTTCTGAGTTTGTAAGAAACCCCTCATATACCTAAATAAATCTTCAGAACTGACTTCCACAGAAGTTTGAGCTTTTTGGAGGAGGTGAAGTGAGAACTGGATAAAGTCCTTTTACAGGGATCCTAATAACTTTTCATATCTGCTTAGCTTACATGTAGGATTTAATTTTAGATTATTATGTGTTTACTAGACTGTCTAGATTTCATAATTAGTAATATAGGTTCACAGGACAAGTTTCACAGAAGTTATCTAAATAAAAGAAAAACAATAATATATGTATAATGAGTATACATTTATCCATAGATTCATCTAGTCAACAATACTTAACAAATTCTTACTGTGTAAAAGACAATTTTCGTACCACTGCAGCAGAAAGATGAAATATGTACGCAAAGCACAATAATGCAGTGTTGTGTGTGGTATAAGAGATTAAAACACTTCATGGGAGTTCAGAAGAGGGACAACAAAGGATTCATGACTAGGAAAGAACAGAGAAGATTAGCGAGCAGGAGAATGCCCTGGTCTCTGCTCTACTTGATGAAGCTTGAACTGATCAGTACAAGGATATTTAAAATGAAGAACTCAGAAACAGGAAGACTTAAGTAGTGGTTTACAGAAGAGAAATTTTATTCTCAATAAAGAGGGGTGGCTGTAGAGATGAAAACTAGATTAGAGGGGAAAAAAGGCATCATAAAGGTTAAAGAAGCAGGCCTTAATAATGTTCAAGCATTGAGTAATAATAAGAAAGAATCAAAAACAGTCCAGTGTACTTGGTAGGAAGGACTCATAATTAGCAAAAACAGGAAAGGCAGAATAAAAGGAAAGTGTGGGAAACATGGAGAATTTGATGCATGCTGAAAATCTAGATTGGTAAGAACTGTTTAAACATCATCTTCTGTCAAAAAGGTTCACTCCTGTCATCACTAGAGTTCTGTTAACATTAAAGCAATGAGGCTCTTACCTCATTTTTACCCCATAGGGGTTAACCCGTGTAAAAATTCTGTCTTCAACACCCTAGAATAAATTTTCTGTTCAAGTAAATAGTGAGATAAGTAACTGATGATGGGAAAAAAGGACTACAATTCAAAATATATTTTAAGTACAGAAGGGTAAAAACACTCTTCACATCCCTCTTTGACCTGTGAGACGGATGGGTTTTAAGCCAAGAAATTTGGGTTGAGAGGTGTTATTGTTCAGTTGCTGAGTTTTGTCTGACTCTTTGCAACCCCATGGACTGCAGCACACCAGGCTTCCCTGTCCGTCATGATCTCCCTGAGTTTGCTCAAACTCATGTCCATTGAGTCAGTGATGCCATCCAGCCCTCATCCTCTGTTGTCCCCTTCTCCTCCTCCCTTCAATCTTTCCCAGAATCAGGGTCTTTCCCAATGAGTCAGATCTTCACATCAGGTGACCAAAGTATTGGAACTTCACCTTCAGTTTCCTGGTAGCTCATAGGGTAAAGAATCTGCCTGCAATGTGGGAGACCTAGGTTCGATCCCTGGGTCGGGAAGATCCCCTGGAGAAGGGAAAGGCTACCCATTCCAGTATTCTTGCCTGGAAAATTCCATGGATGGAGGAGCCTGGTAGGCTACAGTCCATGGGATCACAGAGTCGGACACAACTGAGCAACTTCAACTTCAGCATCAGTCCTTCCAATGAATATTCAGGGTTTGTTTCCTTTAAGATTGAATGGTTTGATCTCCTTGCTGTCCAAGGGACTCTCAAGAGTCTTATCCAGCGCCACAGTTAGAAAGCATCAATTCTTTGGTGCTCAACATTTTTATGGTCCAACTCTCACATCCATACATGACTACTGGAAAAACCATAGCTTTGACTATAAGGACCTTTGTCAGCAAAATGATGTCTCTGCTTTCTAATACACTGTCTAGGTTTGTCATAGCTATTCTTCCAAGCAGCAAGTGTCTTTTAATTTCATAACTGCAGTCACCATCCACATTGATTTTGGCGCCTATGAAAATGCAATCTGACACTGTTTCCACATTTTCCCATCTATTTGCCATGAAGTGATAGGACCAGATGCCATGATCTTTGTTTTTTGAATGTTGTTTTAAGCCAGCTTTTTCACTCTCCACTTTCACCTTCATCAAGAGGCTCTTTAGTTCCTCTTCACTTTCTTCCATTAAAGTGGTGTCATCTGCATATCTGAGGTTATTGATATTTCTCCTGGCAGCCTTGATTCCAGCTTGTGCTTCATCCAGTACAGCATTTCTCATGATGTACTCTACATTTAAGTTAAATAAGCAGGGTCACAATATACAGCCTTGATGTACTCCTTTCCCAATTTGCAGCTAGTCTGTTGTTCCATGTCCTGTTCTAACTGTTGCTTCTTCTCCTGCATATAGATTTCTCAGGAGGCAGGTAATGTGGTCTGGTATTTCCATCCCTTTAAGTAAGAATTTTCCACAGTGTTTTGTGATCCACATAGTCAAAGGCTTTAGCATTGTCAATGAAGCAGTAGATGGTTTTATTGGAATTTCCTTGCTTTTTCTATGATCCAGCGTATGTTAGCAATTTGATCTCTGGTTCCTCTGCCTTTTCTAAATCCAGCTTATACATCTGGAAGTTCTTAGTTCATGTACTGCTGAAGCCTAGCTCAAAGGATTTTGAGCATAATCTTGCTGGCATGTGAAATGAGTGCAACTGTGCGGTAGTTTGAACATTCTTTGGCATTGCCTTTCTTTGGGATTGGAATGAAAACTGACCTTTCCAGTCCTGTGGCCACTGCTGAGTTTTCCAAATTTACTGGCATAATGAGTGCAACATTTTAATAGCACCATCTTTTAGGATGTGAAATAGCTCAGCTGCAATTCCATCACCTCCACTAGGTTTGTTTGTAATAATGCTTCCTAAGGCCCACTTGACTTCACACTCCAGAGTATCTGATGCTAGGTGAGTGACTACACCACCATGGTTATCTGGGTCAGTAAGAACATTTTTGTACAGTTCTCTGTATTCTTGCCTTAGGCATGTACCAGTGTTTGATATGTGACAGGATTATATTATAATTGCTTATTTTCATTGTATAAATAATACAGATTGAGTCAAGTGATATTAGAAAAGCAAGGAAACCCTTAAAATTTCTGTAGCTTTTCAATTCTGTGGCTTTTTAGTTCTCTCATTTGTTTCAGACCCATGTGTACAAAATCTTTTCTTTCCAAAAAATGAAGGAAGGTTGATTAGTATTTATCTACTGTCAGCTTGGGGCTTCCCAGTTGGTGCAGTGGTAAAGAGTCTACCTGCCAGTGCAGGAGATGCAGGAGACCTGGGTTCGATCCCTGTGTCAGGAAGATCCCCTGGAGGAGGAAATGGAAATCCACACAGGTATTCTTGCCTGGGAAATCCCATGGACAGTGGAATCTGGTGAGCTACAGTACATGGTTTCTCAAAGAGTCAGACACAACTGAGCACACATAAGTTGTGTTATGAGTTATGAGCTGAGCTACTGTTAACTTAGTTGCTATGTAGCTTAATAGTTATGAGTTGAGTTATGAGTTACTGTTAACTTAGCACTTTCTCTCTACCTGTGAGGATGTACCAGTTATAACAACAATTCAATCTAGATTTTAAAAGTAATTTTTCAATAGGATAAAAGATTAAAATGAAACTTCTATAACAGTAGTAAGAATCACTACTACAATGCTAAGAGAAAATGAGATGATAAACCCATTTTGTGAAACTGAGGAAGACCTTTGTATAGAAAAACTAGTATAAAAAGTCATTATCCATGAAATTTAAGACATATTGGTTTAAAAAGTACTGGATAAATAATACCATTTATAATTCATATGAGAATAGTGGGTCTAAATTTGGATTATTTTCCTATTTGACTGTGAGAATTAACTGACCTTTAGATTAAATTTTCTAGTGTCAGTTTCCCATTAATATTAAATGTTCCAAACCAGATCTCAAGTAGGTTTTCTCAACTTTTGATTTGGGATGTCATATGATCTTGATTATATACCAGTTTTTATTTAACCTTTAAATGAAATGTATATTCAAACAAAATCATTACTAAATTCCAATTTAAATTTTTGATTTAGATTAACTTTGAATACAGTTTTAAAAATCCTCAATTATTTATTGTTATTTAATTTCATTATTATTTTTATCAGTTATTAAATCCATGTCATCTTTATATTCATAAAAGTACTTCACATACTGAAAGTGAAATTGTTAGTCACTGAATTGTGTCTGACTCTATGTGACCCCATGGACTGTAACCCACCAGGGTCCTCTGTCTATGGGATTTTTCAGGCAAAAATACTGGAATGGGTCACCATTCCCTTCTCCAGAGGATCTTCCCAATCCAGGGATCAAACCCTGGTCTCCTACATTGCAGGCAGATTCTTTACCATCTGAACCCCAAGGCTGGTTCAAACTCTGTCTATGTTGTTGCAAATAACAGGATTTCCTTCTCCTTCTACAAACTGTTTTAAATTTTTCAGTTGAATCAGAATTTACTTGCTTAAGTAAATCATTAATATATAAAATACTGTGCCAGACATTTCTCTTGAATGTATTCTTCTCAAAATTCAGGCTGATTTGCTGATGGATGGAGATGAAATAAAGAATGAAGAAGCCCTTGGAAGCCATGAAGTACAGAGAAACAACCTTAGTTTACCAATCAAAAACTTTGAGTTCAACATCCAACTCTACCAACTTTACTAGTATAAGACTTCAAGATTGGGGAAGCTTATCTTTACATGCAATTTTAATGTTATTTAATGATATGACATATTGCCAAAAATGAGTGTCCTCTTGCTCCTCCTTCAATAGCCTATGCTATCCAGAGCAAGAGACATAATGATTTTTGCATTATTTCTGTCTCCTATTAATCTATTGATCTACAGTCTATTGATATACATGTCTATACAAATATAGCGATACATTGAGTATTTCTATCATATATATTTTTACATATATATGTTTGTGTTATATGTGTATATATATATATATATATGTAAAATATGTGTGGAATACACAATTTAATATAGTTTTGACTCAGTTCAGTCCTGGCTTTAAATCTTGGTTCTAATTCTTACCTGCTATGTGACCTTGAACAAAATGATTAATCTTTCTGAATCTTAACTTTGTCATCTGTGAAAATGGATATAATGATACTTCTTTAAAAAGTTATTAGTAAAAGGAAAAAAAATAATAAAAAAATAAAAATAAAGTTATTAGTAAAAATCAGCATAATCTTAGAGTTCACTTAACATACTAGCAATATTTTATGCTAGCTCTTTTATATATATATATACACACACAAAATACGTTTTCCCAGGTAGTGCAGTGGTAAAGAGTCTGCCGACCAATGCAAGAGACACAGGAAGATGCTGGTTTGGTCCTTGGGTTGGGAACATCCCTTGGAAGAGGAAATCGCAACCCACCCCAGTGTTCTTGCCTGGGAAATCCCATTGAGAGAGGAACCTGGTGGGCTACAGTCCTTGGGGTTGCTAAGTGTCAGACACAGTTGAGCAGCTGAGCACGCGTGCACACACACACACACACACACAATAATCCAAAAATTTTTTTAAAAATCCACAATAAAAAGCCCAAATTTATTTTAGAAATAAACATCAATTTTATATCGTAGCAACTGAAGAATTCCAATAAAATAAGCATTACATTTCTGTTAGTATCCACTGTGAAATCAAGCACAGATTAGGAGACTTTTGCAATATGATATACCTGTGGACTCTATACAATTAGCTAAATACCAAGCTTTGGAAAATTAAACCACCTTATTTGATAAACTGAAATTGGTAATCTCTCTCAGGTTGACATGGCTGTTTTCAGTGATTCAAAGTGAAACACAACCATTTGTATCTTTTTACTGTTGGTTTTACCTGTGGGCTAAAAACAAACAACAAGCAAACAACTATGATTCTCATTCAGCAGAGATAATAAACAACAGTTTAATATGCAATTCCCTCTGCTAGAACACATTTCAGATGTGCCTTTCCTTCTAGGTTTGGTTAACTCTACTCATCCTTTTGGATTTGGCCTAAGTGTCATATCTGAAGGGAAGCCCTTGCTCGGGTTCCTAAAACTAAGTTATTTCCACAAAACTTATACTAGAGTCTATCTTATGGTGGTTGTTATTGTTCAGTCACTCAGTCATGTCTGACTCTTTGCAACCCCATGGACTGCAGCATGCCAGGCTTCCCTGTCCTTCACAATCTCCTGGAGCTTGCTCAAACTCATGTCCATTGAGTCGGTGTTGCCATCCAGCCATCTCGTCCTTTGTCGTCCCCTTCTCCTCCTGCCTTCAAACTTTCCCAGCATCAGAGCCTTTTCTAATGAGTTGGCACTTCACATCAGGTGCCCAAAGTATTGGAGCTTCAGCATCAGTCCTTCCAATGAATATTCAAGATTGAATTCCTTTAGGATTGTCTAGTTTGATCCCCTTGCAATCCAAGGGACTCTCAAGAGTCTTCTCCAATACCACAGTTCAAAAACATCAATTCTTCACCCCCTCAGCCTTCTTTATAGTCCAACTCTCACATCCATAGATGGCTACTGGAAAAACCATAGCTTTGACTAGTTGGTAAGCATCCACCTGCAGTGCAATGCAGGAGAGCCCAGTTTGATTCCTGGGTCAGGAAAATCCGCTGGAGAAGGGATAGGCTACCCACTCCAGTATTCTTGGGCTTCCCTTGTGGCTCAGCTGGTAAAGAATCCACCTGCAATGTGGGAGACTGGGTTTGATCCCTGGGTTGGGAAGATCCCCTGGAGAAGGGAATGGTTACCCACTCCAGTATTCTGGCCTGGAGAATTCCATAGACTGGACTGTATAGTCCATGGGGTCACAAAGAGTTGGACACAATTGAGTGACTTTCACTTCACTTACGCTCTTTTATATTATATTCATATCATCTGCAAATAGAGACAATTTAATTTTCCCTTCTGTTCATACCTGATTGCTAGAAATTTCAGAACTATGAATAGGAATAATGTCTGCTCCTGGTGTTAAAAGATTTGAACCTCTCACCGTTGAGTATAATGTTAGCTGTGGGTTTGTCATATATGGTCTTCATTATGTTGAGAAGCATTTCTTCTATACACAATTTGTTATGATTTTTATCTTAAAGGGATGTTGAATTTTGTCAAGTACTTTTTCTGCATCTATTGAAATGATCATACTTTTTCTTTCATTCTATTTATTATTTTTTTATTATTATTTTTATGTTTTTTTTTAAATTTTATTTTATTTTTAAACTTTACAATATTGTATTAGTTTTGCCAAATATCGAAATGAATCCACCACAGGTATACCTGTGTTCCTCATCCTGAACCCTCCTCCCTCCTCCCTCCCCATACCCTCCCTCTGGGTCGTCCCAGTGCACTAGCCCCAAGCATCCAGTATCGTGCATCGAACCTGGACTGGCGACTCGTTTCATACATGATATTATACATGTTTCAATGTCATTCTCCCAAATCTCCCCACCCTCTCCCTCTCCCACAGAGTCCATAAGACTGATCTATACATCAGTGTCTCTTTTGCTGTCTTGTACACAGGGTTATTGTTACCATCTTTCTAAATCCCATATATATGCGTTCTAACACCATACACAAAAATAAACTCAAAATGGATTAAAGATCTCAGCATATGACCAGAAACTATAAAACTCCTAGAGGAGAACATAGGCAAAACACTCTCCGACATACATCACAGCAGGATCCTCTATGACTCACCTCCCAGAATATTGGAAATAAAAGCAAAAATAAACAAATGGGACCTAATTAAACTTAAAAGCTTCTGCACAACAAAGGAAACTATAAGCAAGGCGAAAAGACAGCCTTCAGAATGGGAGAAAATAATAGCAAATGAAGCAACTGACAAACAACTAATCTCAAAAATATACAAGCAACTCCTACAGCTCAACTCCAGAAAAATAAACGACCCAATCAAAAAATGGGCCAAAGAACTAAATAGACATTTCTCCAAAGAAGACATACAGATGGCTAACAAACACATGAAAAGATGCTCAACATCACTCATTATCAGAGAAATGCAAATCAAAACCACTATGAGGTACCATTTCACGCCAGTCAGAATGGCTGCGATCCAAAAGTCTACAAGCAATAAATGCTGGAGAGGGTGTGGAGAAAAGGGAACTCTCTTACACTGTTGGTGGGAATGCAAACTAGTACAGCCACTATGAAGAACAGTGTGGAGATTCCTTAAAAAACTGGAAATAGAACTGCCTTATGATCCAGCAATCCCACTGCTGGGCATACACACTAAGGAAACCAGAAGGGAAAGAGACACGTGTACCCCAGTGTTCATCGCAGCACTGTTTATAATAGCCAGGACATGGAAGCAACCTAGATGCCCATCAGCAGATGAATGGATAAAGAAAGCTGTGGTACATATACACAATGGAGTATTACTCAGCTATTAAAAAGAATACATTTGAATCAGTTCTAATGAGGTGGATGAAACTGGAACCTATTATACAGAGTGAAGTAAGCCAGAAAGAAAAACACCAATACAGTATACTTTCATTCTATTTATGTCATGCATTATGTTTTTTGATTTTCATATGTTGAAACACTCTTGCATTCCAGAGATGAATCCCACTTGATCATGGTGGAGCTAGCTGGCCACCTTGGGCTCTCTTTTCCCCACTGGAGGAAACATAAGCCCAAGTGGGCCCTCCCAGTATTTTGCTGTGCTTTTCTAGGACAGAAAGTGATGGGGTCAGAGTGTAGTCATTCCTTTTAACCTTCTGATGCATTTCTTCTTGGTCTCTGTGGTCTGGGGCAGGGTAGTAGGAACGGTTCACCCTCAACCCTGGGGTTTTCACAGTGGTGTCTTTTCTATGGATAGTTAGTAGTTTGTCTTCGTGTGAAGAGGACTGAAACCAGAAACATCCTATATCATCATCATGATCCAGATAGATAGGTTTGTTTGTTTTTTTAACCACTAGTACTTGACTTGACTGTGGCATGATATAATCTGAATCAAAACAAAAGTAAAGGTAGAAAATAGTTGATCAAATTTCTTGGGCAGGAATTTAATTTTAATTACAATGGATCATCTTTAGCATTGAATTATCTAAGACAAATAGAGGCAGCTTCCACATAAACAATAAATAAACATATTTGTGTAAAATCCAACTTGTTGCATTAACATACTCAAGTCTATTTGATGGAATGTCTTCCCAGCATGCAAATGTATCCATCAAATAGTGTTGCACCTCAATTAATGAACTGAATATGCTCTCCAGATGTGTAAGCAAATATAATAGTCAAAATAAAGAACCCTGAAGACAGACTGCCATAGTTTGAACTTCATTACGCCACTTACTATGTGTGTGATTTCAAGAAAGTTACTCCACATCTCCTTTCCTCACTTTTCCTCAACTCTAAAGTGAAGTTGATAAAAGTAATACCTACCTCAAAGGGTTATCGAGATAATTAGTTTATATATAGGAAACTTAAAAAGTGTTTGAAGTGAATTTTTTTATAAGAATGATACTATTAGGTTGGTGCAAACATAATTGTGGTTTTTGCAATGTTGAAATTTGCCATTCAATATTGGAATACATTCTTAATAAATATGGTTATGTTACACATCATTTTAATGCACATTTATTGCTTTTTTTTTTGCTAATGATTTATCACTTGCTGTTTATATTTATTTTGGACTATGGAAATGATGTTAAAAAACAAGCAGTTTTCTTATTCAAGTTCAAAATGGTTCATAAAGCAGTGGAGACGACTTCTAACATCAACAATGCATGGGCCCAGGAACTACTAATAAACGTACAGTGCAGTGGTGATTCAAGAAGTTTTGCAAAGGAGATGAGAGTCTTGAAGATAAAGAGCACAGTGGCCGGTCATTAGAAGTTGGCAATGACAATTGAGAGCCATCACCAAAGCTGATCCTCTTACAACCACATGAGAAGTTGCATAAGAACTCAGCGTTGACCATTCTATGTTCATTCAGCATTTGAAGCAAATTGGAAAGGTGAAAAAGCTTAATAAGTGAATGCCTCATGAGCTGACCCAAAATTTAAAAAAAAAAAAAAAAAACACATCATTTTGAAGTGTCATTTTCTCTTACTATATGCAAAACAACAAACCATTTCTCAAGTGGATTGTGACATGTGACAAAAAGTAGATTTTATATAACCAGTGATGACCAGCTCAGTGGTTGGACCAAGAAGAAGTTCCAAAGCATTTCCCAAAGCCAAATGTGCATTAAGAAAAAGGTCATGGTCACTGTTTGGTGGTCTGCTGCCCATCTGATCCATCAGAGCTTTCTGAATCCTGGTGAAATCATTACATCTGAAAAGTATGCTCAGCAAATCAATGAGATGCACTGAAAACCGCAACACCTACAGCCGACGTTATTCAACAGAAAGGGCCCAATTCTTCTCTGTAACAACACTCAACTGCATGTTGCACAATCAATGCTTCAAAAGTTGAACGAATTGGGCTGTGAAGTTTTGTTTCGTCTGCCATATTTACCTGACCTCTCACCAGCTAACTACCACTTCTTCAAGCATTTTGACAACCTTTTGCAGAGAAAACGTTTCCACAACCAGCAGGATGCAGAAAATGCTTTCCAAGTATTCATCAGGTGTTGAAGCACACACTTTTATGCTACAGGAATAAACCAATTTATTTCTCATTGACAAAAATGTGTTTATTGTAATGGTTCCTATTTTGATTAAAAAAGATGCGTTTGAGCCTAGTTATAATGATTTTAAATTCACAGTCCAAAACTGCAATCACTTTTGGACCAACCTAAGAAACATTTGTTTTCTAGTTCCATGGAAAATTGAAAACAAAACAAAACAAAAACATGGAAATCTTAAAATAAGGTAAAAAGTGATCGTGGTTTCAATTGGTACATAAGAATGAATTTCTTTCCATCAATGTAACAAAATTTTAGGAAATGCAAAGCCTCTCTTATTGATGAAGAAGACAGCACATTGCCACCTATTTTAAATGGTTTCAGTTCAGTTCAGTTCAGTCACTCAGTTGTGTCTGACTCTTTGCAACCCCATGAATCACAGCACACCAGGCCTCCCAGACTCACGTCCACCGAGTCAGTGATGCCATCCAGTCATCTCATCCTCTGTCATCCCCTTCTCCTCCTGCCCCAATCCCTCCCAGCATCAGAGTCTTTTCCAACGAGTCAACTCTTCTCATGAGGTGGCCAAAGTACTGGAGTTTCAGCTTTAGCATCATTCCTTCCAAAGAAATCCCAGGGCTGATCTCCTTCAGAATGGACTGGTTGGATCTCCTTGCAGTCCAAGGGACTCTCAAGAGTCTTCTCCAACACCACACTTCAAAAGCATCAATTCTGGTCTTATGTTTAGATCTTTAATCCATTTTGAGTTTATATTTGTGTATGGTGTTAGAAAGTGGTCTAGTTTCATTCTTTTACAAGTGGTTGACCAGATTTCCCAGCACCACTTGTTAAAGAGATTGTCTTTAATCCATTGTATATTCTTGCCTCCTTTGTCAAAGATAAGGTGTCCATATGTGCGTGGATTTATCTCTGGGCTTTCTATTTTATTCCATTGATCTATATTTCTGTCTTTGTGCCAGTACCATACTGTCTTGATAACTGTGGCTTTGTAGTAGAGCCTGAAGTCAGGTAGGTTGATTCCTCCAGTTCCATTCTTCTTTCTCAAGATCGTTTGGCTATTCGAGGTTTTTTGTTTTTCCATACAAATTGTGAAATTATTTGTTCTAGCTCTGTGAAGAATACTGTTGGTAGCTTGATAGGGATTGCGTTGAATCTATAAATTGCTTTGGGTAGTATACTCATTTTCACTATATTGATTCTTCCAATCCATGAACATCGTATTTTCTCCATCTATTAGTGTCCTCTTTGATTTCTTTCACCAGTGTTTTATAGTTTTCTATATATAGGTCTTTAGTTTCTTTAGGTAGATATATTCCTAAGTATTTTATTCTTTGCATTGCAATGGTGAATGGAATTGTTTCCTTAATTTCTCTTTCTGTTTTCTCATTATTAGTGTATAGGAATGCAAGGGATTTCTGTGTGTTGATTTTATATCCTGCAACTTTACTATAGTCATTGATTATTTCTAGTAATTTTCTGGTGGAATCTTTAGGGTTTCCCAGAATATTGGAAATAAAATCAAAAATAAACAAATGGGACCTAATTAAACTTAAAAGCTTCTGCACATCAAAGGAAACTATTAGCAAGGTGAAAAGGCAGCCTTCAGAATGGGAGAAAATAATAGCAAATGAAGCAACTGACAAACAACTAATCTCAAAAATATACAAGCAACTCCTACAGCTCAACTCCAGAAAAATAAACGACCCAATCAAAAAATGGGCCAAAGAACTAAATAGACATTTCTCCAAAGAAGACATACAGATGGCTAACAAACACATGAAAAGATGCTCAACATCACTCATTATCAGAGAAATGCACATCAAAACCACAATGAGGTACCATTTCACGCCAGTCAGAATGGCTGCGATCCAAAAGTCTACAAATAATAAATGCTGGAGAGGGTGTGGAGAAAAGGGAACTCTCTTACACTGTTGGTGGGAATGCAAACTAGTACAGCCACTATGGAGAACAGTGTGGAGATTCCTTAAAAAACTGGAAATAGAACTGCCTTATGATCCAGCAATCCCACTGCTGGGCATACACACTGAGGAAACCAGAAGGGAAAGAGACACGTGTACCCCAATATTCATCGCAGCACTGTTTATAATAGCCAGGACATGGAAGCAACCTAGATGTCCATCAGCAGATGAATGGATAAAGAAAGCTGTGGTACATATACACAATGGAGTATTACTCAGCCATTCAAAAGAATACATTTGAATCAGTTCTAATGAGGTGGATGAAACTGGAGCCTATTATACAAAGTGAAGTAAGCCAGAAGGAAAAACATAAATACAGTATACTAATGCATATATATGGAATTTAGAAAGATGGTAACAATAACCCGGTGTACGAGACAGCAAAAGAGACACTGATGTATAGAACAGTCTTATGGACTCTGTGGGAGAGGGAGAGGGTGGGAAGATGTGGGCGAATGACACTGAAACATGTAAAATATCATGTAAGAAACGAGTTGCCAGTCCAGGTTCGATACACGATACTGGATGCTTGGGGCTAGTGCACTGGGACGACCCAGAGGGATGGTATGGGGAGGGAGGAGGGAGGAGGGTTCAGGATGGGGAACACATGTATACCTGTGGCAGATTCATTTTAATATTTGGCAAAACTAATACAATTATGTAAAGTTTAAAAATAAAATAAAGTTAAAAAAAAAGAAAAAAAGCATCAATTCTTCAGCGCTCAGCTTTCTTCACAGTCCAACTGTCACATGCATACACGACCACAGGAAAAACCATAGCCTTGACTAGATGAACCTTTGTTGGCAAAGTAATGTCTCTGCTTTTCAATATACTATCTAGGTTGGTCATAACTTTCCTTCCAAGGAGTAAGCGTCTTTTAATTTCATGGCTGCAGTCACCATCTGCAGTAATTTTGGAGCCCAGAAAAATAAAGTCTGACACTGTTTCCCCATCTATTTCCCATGAAGTGATGGGACCGGATGCCATGATCTTCGTTTTCTGAATGTTGAGCTTTAAGCCAACTTTTTCACTCTCCACTTTCACTTTCATCAAGAGGCTTTTTAGTTCCTCTTCACTTTCTGCCATAAGGGTGCTGTCATCTGCATATCTGAGGTTATTGATATTTCTCCTGGCAATCTTGATTCCAACTTGTGCTTCTTCCAGTCCAGCCTTTCTCATGATGTACTCTGCATAGAAGTTAAATAAGCAGGGTGACAATATACAGCCTTGATGTACTCCTTTTCCTATTTGGAACCAGTCTGTTGTTCCATGTCCAGTTCTAACTGTTGCTTCCTGACCTGCATACAAATTTCTCAAGAGGCAGATCAGGCGGTCTGGTATTCCCATCTCTTTCAGAATTTTCCACAGTTTATTGTGATCCACACAGTCAAAGGCTTTGGCATAGTCAATAAAGCAGAAATAGATGTTTTTCTGGAACTCTCTTGCTTTTTCCATGATCCAGCAGATGTTGGCAATTTGATCTCTGGTTCCTCTGCCTTTTCTTAAACCAGCTTGAATATCAGGAAGTTCACGGTTCACATATTGCTGAAGCCTGGCTTGGAGAATTTTGAGCATTAAATCTGTGCTATTCAATATAGTAGGGTTCCCTGGTAGCTCAGATGGTAAAGCGTCTGCCTATGATGCGGGAGACCCAGATTTGATCCCTGGGTCGGGAAGATCCCCTGGAGAAGGAAATGGCAACCCACTCCAGTACTCTTGCCTGGAGAATCCCATGAACTGAGGAGCCTGGTAGGCTGCAGTCCATGGGGTCACAAGGAGTCGGACACGACTGAGTGACTTGACTTCACTTGACTTCACTTCAACAACATGTGGGCTTCCCAGGTGGCTCAGTGGGTAAAGAATCTGCCTGCAGTGCAGGAGACACAGGAGACATGGGTTTGATTCCTGGGTCAATAAAATCCCCTGGAGGAGGGCATGGCAACCCATCCCAGTGTTCTTGCCTTCCAGCCTGGCAGGCTACAGTCCACAGGTTCACAAAGATTTGGACACATCTGAAGCGACTGAGCACAACAACTTGTGGTATTGAACATTTGCAATATAACTAGTCAAAACTGAGATGTACTGTAAGGGTAAAATACACACTGGATTTTGAAGATTTTAGTGTAAAGGTAAAAGGAAGTTAAATAGCTTATCAATATTTTATATACATTAAAAATTGAAATAACATTTTGGACATATTGGGTTAAACATATTAATAAAATTAATCGCAACTGTTTTTTTTTTTTTTTTTTTACTTTTGTACGTGACTACTATAAAATTTTAAGTTACACATGGGCTTGCATTGTATTTCCATTGAACAGCAGTGGCTCTAGATCCTTGTTATTCCAAATGTGGTCTTTGGACCAACCACACCACTAAGGAAATTGTTAGCAATTCTGAGTCTCCAGGTTTTGTCCTAGGCCACTATAGTGCTTCCTGACATTTTACAAGATCTCCAGGTGATTCTTAAGCACATTACATTTTGAGAAGTGCTGCATTCATTGGCCTACTGATACATATCAGATACAGTGAATTTTAGGTTTTATCATATAAACTTACATGATGAATTAATGACCAATGGTTAGGAAGATCCTCTGGAGAAGGGAATGGCAACTGACTCCAGTATTCTTGCCTGAAAAATTCAATAGACAGGTTCCATATATATGCATTAGAATATGATATTTATCTTTCTCTTTATAACTTACTTCACTGTGTATAATAGGTTCTAGTTTCATCCACCTCATTAGAACTGACTCAAATGTATTCTTTTTTATGGCTGAGTAATATTCCATTGTGTATATGTACCACAACTTCTTTATCCATTCATTCTAATGCATACATACAGAATATAGAAAAACAGTACTGAAGAATTTATTTACAAGGCAGCAATGGAGAAACAGACATCGAGAATGGACTTATGAACATGGGGAGAGGGGAGGAGAGGGTGAGGTATATGGAAGGAGTAACATGGAAACTTACATTATTGTATGTAAAATAGATAGCCAACAGGAATTTTCTGTATGTCTCAGGAAACTCAAACAGCAGCTCTGTATCAACCTAGAGGGGTGGGATGGGGAGGGAGATGGGAGGGAGGTTCAAAATGGAGGGGATATATGTATACCTATGGTTGAATCATGTTGAGGTTTGACAGAAAACAACAAAATTCTATAAAGCAATTATCCTTCAATAAAAAATAAATAAATTTTAAAAATCCATGGATAGAAGAACCTGTGGGCTACAGTCCATGGGGTGGCAAAGAGTCAGACATGACAGAGCACACATGAAATATGAGCTGATGACTTAGCACTTTCTATCTATATGTGAGTATGTACCAGTTACCACAACAATACAGTCTAGATGTATGGACTTCCTGGTTGGTTTATGGTAAAGACTGTGTCTACAATGCAGGAGACACAGGAAATGTGGGTTCAGTCCCTGTGTTGGGAAGATCCCCTGGAGGAGAAAATGGCAACCCACTCCAGCACTCTTGCCTATGAAATCCCATAGACAGAGGAACCTGGCAGACTACAGCCCATAGGATCACAGTTTCAGACATGACTGAACATGCACACAGATGCAGTTTATATTTATAGAATGATCTAACTAGAAATCAAGTATCCTGAATTTGCCTTTTTCATGCTTTCTCCTTGGTCCTAATTTGTGAGTTTTCCATAGTTGAGGACAGAAGCTGGGTGGGTGTTCAATAATAGTTTGCTACTGTTTACCCAAGGGGGGCATTTTTAGTAAGCCAGTGGGACTGGAGTGGTTTGGTATAGGGGATCTTCCAATAAATCTGACCCTCTGGCACTAAACCAAGAACATAAATTACTTCAGCCATGTATTGTTATGAGAGAAAGTAGCTAAGGTCATTCAAGTTCCTGCTGCTGCTGCTTCTGCTAAGTCACTTCAGTCGTGTCCGACTCTGTGCAACCCCATAGATGGCAGCCCACCAGGCTCCCCGTCCCTGGGATTCTATTCAAGTTCCTATAGACAGCCAATTATACTTAAATAGTCTAATATACTTTTTCCTCATATAAAATGAGTCAAACATCTCATTACATATTCCTCCACAGTAAGGGTAGTGACAGCTTTTGTTTGTTTGAGATAATCAAGAAAAATGCCTAATGAGGTAAGAATTTTACTGCATAATTGAAAGTTCAAGGAATACAATAGGAAAATTCAAGGAAATTCAACAGTATAAATGCAAAGTAGAGAATTAAAACCTGGATGTACTTCCAGCATCAACACTTTAGGAAGAAAGCTATGTAAGATTTTTTTTATTAAAATGAGTGTTAAATTAGGAAATGTGAAGGCTGAAAGGAAAGTAGAAGAATTTTTTTTATAAGTTGTATATTTGACAATCTTAGGAATATACTACCCAATTAAATCTGCCTAGGAAGAGAGCAAGCTTGGCTGGAGAGACAAGGTATTTCAGTAAAGTACTGGAGGTAATTAATAATGTCAAATTTAGCAAAGAGGACAGATACTGATAAAAAAAAAAATTTCTTTAATACCATTCAAACTCTATGATGTAATTAGAGGCTGCCAACTTCCATTTGGTCTGGCATAGTATCTTGGCTCTCAAAACTAAACTTTATTATGGAATTAATTTTTGATAAAAATAGCCATTAAGGCCATGAAGACTGTATGATTAATGTACCATATGATTGTATGAACTGTATCATTGCCAGAGTAAATGTATCATGTAATTGCATGAATAAATGTAAAATTATACTATTAAATATGAGTCTCTGTCCACTGTAACTGATCTTTATGTGGATAGAAATGAGTCAGCACATACCATGGGGTCATTCCATGCTAAAAATCAATGCTCCCCTCTCATATTTCTAATTAATTCAGTTCTCTTATTTACCTCATCTTATGCCTAGGGTGCCAGATTTAGCAAATAAATACAGAAGACCCAGTTAAATCTGAATTTCAGATAATAATATTATAGCATTAGTATGTTATGTGCAATGGTACTTATTGTTTATCTGAAATTCAAATATAACTGTGTGTCCTGCATTTTTTTCCTGCAATCTTAGTACTGTCTTATTGTTTTCAGGACATTATCATGTCCTTGGCCCTCTCCAAATCATTCTTTCCTACACTTTTATAATCATAGTCAAAATGTGAAACACTGAATTTACCTATTGGTTAACAATGAAAAACTTTTCTGAAAGAGGCACATGAAATAAAGATGCTAACAGACTTGTCCTCACTAGCAACATGGAAATCCTTATCTGTACAGTTCTTTTCAAAGTATAGCATTTTAGGTAGAGGTAGCGAAAGCCGAATATATAAATTTTCAATAAACCAGAGAGCTACCTGTTAAAGGACAGGGTCATTTTATTAACTCAATTTCAGCCTCTCTTTTTTTCTTCCTTTTTTACACCATTTTTTGTTTAATTTAGTCTCTTTCTGTAACATAATATTATCCTAAAAATATTACCACTAGGTCATAAGCAATTTTTTTCACTTAACTGTTCTTTTATAACCAAACAATTTTTTAAATCTTCTTTCTTCCTGTGCCTTATCAAGTCATTCTCATCAGAGCCTGTGAATGCACAGACACCTGCATGAGTGTGGGTGTGGACACACACACATACACAGTGTCTCTCCCAGTCACTTTTAGTTTTTGCTCTCTAAAGAGGACTACTGTCAGGGGACAGTTCTTTCATAGTTTCCCTTTGACTAAAGCTGGACTATTTTTTTGTTGCAAAATAATAGATTTGAGAATGTTTTCTTTGCCATGGGCTGACATATTAAAGGTTTCTGCTATCTATCAAGGGACTTGTTATAAATAAGGGGTGAGGGAGATGCTATCATTCTGCTGCTTATATTGAATTTGTTCTATCAAAGGGGCCTGTGGGTTTTTTAAACAATCATTGTCACTTCCTTTGTCTCTTCCTATTTCTCACACTGCTGTGCTTTTTCTGGCAGAGCCCTTTAATGTCCTTAGAAATAACCATTTTGAGACTGGCCTGGAAACTGACATACCAAAAAAAAAAAAAAATCAATAGCGTTTTCTAAAGATTAAGATCTTACTATCTGCCATTAAAATGGGTTCTCTACACTCTGGCTCTAGAGATTTCTTTATATAAATGTGTGATTGAAGTGATACACAACTATGATAGAGTTGAAAATTAGTTTGGGGAAGAGGTACCAAAATAAAAATTGTACCAAACTATATGTAGGAAGATGTCTGAGGCAACATTCTTCATTATAAAATTCAAAATTCTTCAAGTGTGTTTAACATTTAGTGCATATTCTTCCTTAGCTTTGAAATAGTGTGTACTACCAAATCATTATCCCAGGTATGCTCCACACTATTACCTATTGAAGGTTGTAGTGAGTTTCTCAGTCTTGGATGTTTAGATATTGTCTTGGATGACTTCAGTATTCATGTGTTTGTAGTACTTCAGAACAGCCCTCCTCAAGATGTACTACTGTGCCATGTGAATTTTTCTGAGCAAAAGGCGGTTGAGACCATGCAGGCTTATGAGAGACTACTGCTTACCAACCTAGAATAATTTAAATGGGGGATTTTTTTTTCCCAGAAAATAATTTCTGGTGACACACTTTATCTAAATGGCTCAATCTGTATGGCATGGCAAACATCTAAGTACCCAACATCTGTTCTGAGAATGATCCTTCTGTCCTTGAGGCCCCCAAATTCCTCCTTCCTTACCACAGGGTAGTATGTATATCTAATTTTTCCATTCTATCTCTGAGTCTGTCTTATATGTGGAGTCTCTGACATTCTTACGTATGTGGGGTTCCTACATGTATAAAATTAGATTTTATTTTTCCTGTTAATCTGTATAATGTCAGTTTAATTCCTAGAGCAGCCAGAAGATCTTTGAAAGGTAGAGGACAGTTTTCTTCTACCTTGACATCTTTGTCCATGGCCTTTAGGGTGCTTACTGTTCTTATCAATGATTTTCTTTTTGTAATCAGTTTTATCCAGTAAACAGAACAGAATGCAAATGACATGTTTCATAGGTATATCTATCTGTCAATGTCCAAATTGTAAGTTCTCTCTACCAGCCATCCATCCTTTCTTCTACCATTATTTCTATAAATCTTTTAACTTTTTTGCCCCTCACCAAATACTTCTTTGTACATTCCTCCAAAGCATCATCTAATATTTTTGCTGTCTAATGAGCAACTATAGGTGAAATATGAGCTGGTGAACATGCCTTGAGGAAGACAGCATATATCCACTTATATGAAGTAGTAAGTTTATTTTTTATTTCTGAAAGGACTTATGCTAGTTTTACTCAATACACTATTCCAAATACAGAAGAGCAGAGATAATGACAAGATAATTCTATTATGTCAACATTGCCTTGTACTCATTCAGCTAATTCAAGATCTTACAGAAGACATTTTGTTACATGCTGACTTTGTCAATCTTTCATAAAATAGCCATTCATGCAATTAGAGTAACAACCTTCTGAGAGATCAGGTGAAAGAAAAAGATTGGCTGAGCAAACACTTAATCCAAACATTAAAAAAAAAGCATCTCTTTGCTAATCTATGGTCTTGGAAAATAATCTCTAAGAATAAAATTAATTCCCAGCACCTACTTCTGCAGTCAAGCACAAACATAAAGACTATTGTGATAATTTTGACTAGAGAGCTTAAATGAAAATCTATTTAAGGAAACAATGTTAGTGAAACAAGTTTTTCAGTTTCATTGATGTAATCACATTTGTGTGCCTGTTGACTCTCCAAGCTGTTGTTGGGATATTAATGGGACATAAGTTCAGTGATGGAATTCCACAACTGTTGGAGTTGTGGCACTCTGTGCACTTGATTTCATGACAATTCTTCCAAAATGTACAGTATGTTGCACAGTTCACTGTCAAGTTATATCTGTTCCATGAGTCAGGGAAAGCATTCATGAACTCTTTAGAGAGCTAAGGAAAATATATTCACTTAAAATGCAGAGTAGCACAATATATTTTCTAAATTATTTTTCTTTGTAAATCTTAGGATAATCTTTAAGATGTCTATCAGAGGGTGGTCCTAAGATGGTGGAGGAATAGGACGGGGAGACCACTTTCTCCCCCACAAATTCATCAAAAGAACATTTGAACGCTGAGTAAATTCCACAAAACAACATCTGAATGCTGGCAGAGGACATCAGGCACCCAGAAAAGCAGCCCATTCTCTTCGAAAGGAGGTAGGAAAAAATATAAAAGACAAAAAGAGAGACAAAAGAAGTAGGGACAGAGCTCGTCCTGGGAAGGGAGTCTTAAAAAAGAGAGAAGTTTCCAAACACCAGGAAACACTCTCACTGCCGAGTCTGTGGCAAGCCTTGGAACCACAGAGAACAACATAACCAGGAGGAAAAATAAATAAATAACTAAAACCACAGATTATGTGCCCAACAGTAACTCGCCCAGCAGAGAAGCGGCACAAATGCCTGCATCTGCCACTAGTAAGCGGGGGCTGGGCAGGGAGGCGCAGGCTGCATTACTTAGAGTAAGGACTGGGCCTGAATGCCCCAAGGGCAATCTGAGGGAACTAACTTGGGATAGCAAAGCAGACTGTGGGATACCTACCATGCGAAAAGCCCTAACCTAAAACACCGCCAGGCCCACTCACAGAACAAAGGACTGACTAGAGCTACGTGAAAAGCCCTAACCTAAGACACCACCAGGCCTGCTCATAGAACAAAGGACTGAGCAGAGCTAGCCGGCTGCAGACCATAACCCTCCAGTGACAGGCAGCCAGAGCTGGAAAGGGGCAATCGTGGCCCCAGAGAGGCATTATCGACCAAACTGCAAGCAGGCTTCATTGCTAACTAAGACTTCCTGGAATTCTTGACAGTCAACATCCACCTGGGAAGGTGCGCCGGTTGTACACCCAGAAAACCAAGCAGCAGGGATGAGGGAGGCTATAAGTCGCAGCGACCGTGCTCGCCAAACACTTGGTCACCTGAAATGCTCAGATCAGGGAAGGGCACAAAACGCAGGCCCAACCAAGTCTGTACATCTGAGGACTACCCAAGTACCTGAACTTGAGAGGCTTAGACCCGGGAAGTGCATACAACCCAAGGCCAGCCTCAGACAGTTCGCAGCAGAGCAACCTAGAGCCTAAGCAGTGTTGACAGGGAAAGCACACACACCATTAGCGGGGGCAAACCCAGTGTGGCCAAGACACTGTGAGCACACACCAGTGTTATTTGTTTGTAGCGTCTCTCCTTCCTCACAGCACGACTGAACAAGTGAGCCTAAAAAGTGTCCACCACTGCCCCCTTGTGTCAGGGTGGAAATTAGACACTGAAGAGACCAGCAAAAGAAGAAGCTAAAAGAGAGGGAACCTCCTTGGAAGTGACAGGTGCAATAGATTAAAACCCTGTAGTTAGTACTGACTACATAGGAAGGGGCCTATAGATCTTGAGAAATATAAGCCGGATCAAGGAACTATCCGAAAATGAACTGACCCCACAATACCCACAAAAGCACGAGAGAAGGTCCTAGATATATTTTCACTATCATTCTTTATTTCTTTTTAATTTTTTTCTTATCATTTTATTTTATTTTTAAACTTTACATAATTGTATTAGTTTTGCCAAATATCAAAATGAATCTGCCACAGGTATACATGTGTTCCCCATCCTGAACCCTCCTCCCTCCTCCCTTCCTATACCATCCCTCTGGGTCGTCCCAGTGCACCAGCACCAAGCATCCAGTATCATGCATCGAACCTGGACTGGCATCTCGTTTCATACATGCTATTTTACATGTTCCAATGTCATTCTCCCAAATCTTCCCACCCTCTCCCTCTCCCACAGAGTCCATAAGACTGTTCTATACATCAGTGTCTCTTTTGCTGTCTCGTACACAGGGTTATTGTTACCATCTTTCTAAATTCCATATATATGCGTTAGTATATTGTATTGGTGTTTTTCTTTCTGGCTTACTTCACTCTGTATAATAGGCTCCAGTTTCATCCACCTCATTAGAACTGATTCAAATGTTTTCTTTTTAATGGCTGAGTAATACTCCATTGTGTATATGTACTACTGCTTTCTTATCCATTCATCTGCTGATGGACATCTAGGTTGCTTCCATGTTCTGGCTATTATAAACAGTGCTGCAATGAACATTGGGGTACACGTGTCTCTTTCCCTTCTGGTTTTCTCAGTGTGTATGCCTAGCAGTGGGATTGCTGGATCATAAGGCAGTTCTATTTCCAGTTTTTTAAGGAATCTCCACACTGTTCTCCATAGTGGCTGTACTAGTTTGCATTCCCACCAACAGTGTAAGAGGGTTCCCTTTTCTAACTGACAAACAACTAATCTCAAAAATATACAAGCAACTCCTACAGCTCAACTCCAGAAAAATAAATGACCCAATCAAAAAATGGGCCAAAGAACTAAATAGACATTTCTCCAAAGAAGACATACAGAGGGCTAACAAACACATGAAAAGATGCTCAACATCACTCATTATCAGAGAAATGCAAATCAAAACCACTATGAGGTACCATTTCACACCAGTCAGAATGGCTGCGATCCAAAAGTCTTTTTAATTTTTAAAAGATTTTTAAGTCTTCTATTACTCCTTTAATTTTCATTTATTAACCTACTATTACTTTGCAAAAAAAAGAGAGACCCTGTTTTTTAAAGCAAACTTCATATATGTATATATATATATATATTATAATTTTTCTGACTGTTTTTTTTTTAATATTGTATTTTTGAAAATCCAAACTCTGGAGTTTTAATCTTTTCTTTTTGGTATTTGTTATCAATTTTGTACCTCTAAGAACCCAATCTTCAGTACCCATTTTTACTTGGGAGCGAGATTACTGGCTTGACTGCTCTCTCCCCCTTTGTACTCTCCTTTTTGTCCACCAGGTCGCCTCTATCTCCTCCCTCCCTCTTCTCTTCTCTACCCAACTCTGTGAATCTCTTTGTGTGTTCCAGATGGTGGAGAAAGCTTAGGGAACTGATTACTGGCTGGATCTGTCTCTCTCCTTTTGATTCGCCCCTTTTTCCTCCTGGCCACCTCTCTCTCCATCCTTCCTCTTCTCTTCACTGTATAACTCCATGAACATCTCTGACTGGTCCCTCACTGTGGAGAAACTTTTCATCTTTAACCTAGATGTTTTATCAACGGTGCTGTATAGATGGAGAAGTCTTGAGGCTACTGTAAAAATAAGACTGAAAACGAGAAGCAGGAGGCTTAAGTCCAAATCCTGAGAACACCGGGGAACTCCTGACTCCAGGGAGCATTAATCGTCAGGAGCTCATCAAATGCCTCCATACCTACACTGAAACCAAGAACCACCCAAGGGCCACCAAGTTCCAGAGCAAGACATACCATGCAAATTCTCCAGCAAAGCAGGAACACAGCCCTGAGCTTCAATATACAGGCTACCCAAAGTCACTCCAAACCCACTGACAACTCATAACTCATTACTGGACACTGCATTGCACTCCAGAGAGAAATCCAGCTCCACCCACCAGAACACCGACACAAGCTTCCCTAACCAGGAAACTTTGACTAGCCACCCGTACAAACCCACCCACAGTGAGGAAACTCCACAATAAAGAGAATTCCACCAACTCCCAGAATACAGAAAGGCCACCCCAAATGCAGTAATATAAACAAGATGAAGAGACAGAGGAATACCCAGCAGGTAAAGGAACAGGATAAATGCTCACCAAACCAAACAAAAGAGGAAGAGATAGGGAATCTACCTGATAAAGAATTATAAATAATGATAGTGAAAATGATCCAAAATCTTGAAAACAAAATGGAATCACAGATAAATAGCCTGGAGACAAGGATTGAGAAGATGCAAGACAGGTTTAACAAGGACCTAGGATGAATTTTAAAAAGTCAATATATAATAAATAATGCAATAAATGAGATTAAAAACACTCTGGAGGGAACCAACAGTAGAATAATGGAGGCAGAAGATAGGATTAGTGAAGTAGAAGATAGAATGGTAGAAATAAATGAATCAGAGAGGAAAAAAGAAAAACGAATTAAAAGAAATGAGGACAATCTCAGAGACCTCTGGGACAATCTTAAACGCCCCAACATTCGAATCATAGGAGTCCGAGAAGAAGAAAACATAAAGAAAGACCACGAGAAAATACTTGAGGAGATAACAGTTGAAAACTTCCCTAAAATGGGGAAGGAAATAATCACCCAAGTCCAAGAAACCCACAGAGTCCCAAAAGTATAAACCCAAGGCAAAACACCCCAAGACATATATTAATCAAAATAACAAAGATCAAGCACAAAGAACAAATATTAAAAGCAGTAAGGGAAAAATAATAAATAACACACAAGGGGATTCCCATAAGGATAACAGCTGATCTTTCAATAGAAACTCTTCAGGCCAGGAGGGAATGGCAGGAAATACTTAAAGTGATGAAAGAAAATAACCTACAGCCCAGATTACTGTACCCAGCAAGGACCTCATTCAAATATGAAGGAGAAATCAAAAGCTTTACAGACAGGCAAAAGATGAGAGAATTCAGCACCACCAAACCAGCTCTCCAACAAATGCTAAAGGATCTTCTCTAGACAGGAAACACAAAAAGGGTGTATAAACTCAAACCCAAAACAATAAAGTAAATGGCAACAGGATCATACTTAGCAATAATTACCTTGAACCTAAATGGGTTGAATGTCCCAAACAAAAGACAAAGACTGGCTCAATGGATACAAAAACAAGACCTTTATATATGTTGTCTACAAGAGACCCACCTCAAAACAGGGGACACACACAGACTGAAATTGAAGGGCTGGAAAAGATATTCCACGCAAATAAAGAAAGCAGGAGTAGCAATACTCATATCAGATAAAATAGACTTTAAAATAAAGGCTGTAAAAAGAGGCAAAGAAGGACACTACATAATGATCAAAGAATCAATCCAAGAAGAAGATATAACAATTATAGATATATATGCACCCAACATAGGAGCACCACAATATGTAAGACAAATGCTAACAAGTATGAAAGGGGAAATTAACAATAACAGAATAATAGTGGGAGACTTTAATACCCCACTCAAACCTATGGATAGATCAACTAAACAGAAAATTAACAAGGAAACACGAACTTTAAATGATACAATAGATCAGTTAGACCTAACTGATATCTATAAGACATTTCACCCCAAAACAATGAATTTCACCTTTTTCTGAAGCGCACACGGAACGTTCTCCAGGATAGATCACATCCTGGGCCATAAATCTAGCCTTGGTAAATTCAAAAAAATGGAAATCATTACAAGTATCTTTTATGACAACATTACAGTAAGATTAGAGCTCAATTACAGGAGAAAAACTATTAAAAATTTCAACATATTGAGGCTGAAAAACAAGCTGCTGAATAACCAACAAATAACAGAATAAATCAAAAAAGAAATCAAAATATTCATAGAAATGAAAGAAAGTGAAAACACAACAACCCAAAACCTGTGGGACACTGTAAAAGCAGTGCTAAGGGGAAGGTTAATAGGAACAGGCATACCTCAAGAAACAAGAAAAAAAGTCAAATAAATAACGTAACTCTACACTTAAAGATGTGTGGTGTGTGGATCACAATATATAGTGGAAAATTCTGAAAGAGATGGGAATACCAGACCACCTGATCTTCCTCTTGAGAAATTTGTATGCAGATCAGGAAGCAACAGTTAGAACTGGACATGGAACAACAGACTGGTTCCAAATAGGAAAAGTAGTACGTCAAGGCTGCACATTGTCACCCTGATTATTTAATTTATATGCAGAGGACATCATGAGAAACGCTGAGCTGGAAGAAGCACAAGCTGGAATCAAGATTGCTTGGAGAAATATCAATATCCTCAGATATGCAGATGACACCACCCTTATGGAAGAAAGTGATCAGATCAGTCACTCAGTCGTGTCCGACTCTTTGCGACCCCGTGAATCGCAGCACACCAGGTCTCCCTGTCCATCACCAACTCCTGGAGTTTACACAGACTCACGTCCATCGAGTCAGTGATGCTATCCAGCCGTCTCATCCTCTGTCGTCCCCTTCTCCTCTTGCCCCCAATTCCTCCCAGCATCAGAGTCCTTTCCAATGAGTCAACTCTTCGCATGAGGTGGCCAAAGTACTGGAGTTTCAGCTTTAGCATCATTCCTTCCAAAGAAATCCCAGGGCTGATCTCCTTCAGAATGGACTGGTTGGATCTCCTTGCAGTCCAAGGGATTCTCAAGAGTCTTCTCCAACACCACAGTTCAAAAGCATCAATTCTTCGGCGCTCAGCCTTCTTCACAGTCCAACTCTCACATACATACATGACCACTGGAAAAACCATAGCCTTGACTAGACGAACCTTTGTTGGCAAAGTAATGTCTCTGCTTTTCAATATGCTATCTAGGTTGGTCATAACTGACCTTCCAAGGAGTAAGTGTCTTTAAATTTCATGGCTGCAGTCACAATCTGCAGTGATTTTGGAGCCCCGAAAAATTAAGTCTGACACTGTTTCCACTGTTTCCCCATCTATTTCCCATGAAGTGATGGGACCGGATGCCATGATCTTCATTTTCTGAATGCTGAGCTTTAAGCCAACTTTTTCACTCTCGTCTTCCACATTCATCAAGAGGCTTTTTAGTTCCTCTTCATTTTCTGCCATAAGGGTGCTGTCATCTGCATATCTGAGGTTATTGATATTTCTCCCGGCAATCTTGATTCCACCTTGTGCTTCTTCCACTCCAGTGTTTCTCATGATGTACTCTGCAGATAAGTTAAATAAGCAGGGTGACAATATACAGCCTTGATGTACTCCTTTTCCTATTTAGAACCAGTCTGTTGTTCCATGTCCAGTACTAACTGTTGCTTCCTGACCTGCATACAAATTTCTCAAGAGGCAGATCAGGTGGTCTGGTATTCCCATCTCTTTCAGACTTTTCCACAGTTTATTGTGATCCACACAGCCAAAGGCTTTGGCATAGTCAATAAAGCAGAAATAGATGTTTTTCTGGAACTCTCTTGCTTTTTCCATGATACAGTGGATGTTGGCGATTTGATTTCTGGTTCCTCTGCCTTTTCTAAAACCAGCTTGAACATCAGGAAGTTCACAGTTCACATATTGCTGAAGCCTGGCTTGGAGAATTTTGAGCATTACTTTACTAGCGTGTGAGATGAGTGCAATTGTGCGGTAGTTTGAGCATTCTTTGGCATTGCCTTTCTTTGGGATTGGAATGAAAACTGACCTTTTCAAATGAGATTGATTATATTCTTTGCAGCCAAAGATAGAGAAGCTCTGTACAGTCAGGAAAAACAAGACCAGGAGCTGACTGTGGCTCAGACAATGAACTTTTTATTGCCAAATTCAGACTTAAATTGAAGAAAGTAGGGAAAACCACTAGACAATTCAGGTATGACCTAAATCATATCCCTTATGATTATACAGTGGAAGTCAGAAATAGATTTAAGAGCCTAGCTCTGATAGATAGAGTGCCTGATGAACTATGGACTGAGGTTCATTACATTGTACAGGAGACAGGGATCAAGACCATCCCCATGGAAAAGAAATGCAAAAAAGCAAAATGACTGTCTGGGGAGGCCTTACAAATAGCTGTGAAAAGAAGAGAAGTGAAAAGCAAAGGAGAAAAGGAAAGATATAAGCATCTGAATGCAGAGTTCCAAAGAATAGCAAGAAGAGATAAGAAAGCCTTCTTCAGTGATCAATGGAAAGAAATAGAGGAAAACAACAGAATGGGAAAGACTAGAGATCTCTTCAAGAAAATCAGAGATACCAAAGGAACATTTCATGCAAAGATAGGCTCGATAAAGGACAGAAATGGTATGGACCTAACAGAAGCAGAAGATATTAAGAAGAGGTGGAAGAATACACAGAAGAACTGTACAATAAAGATCTTCATGACCCAGATAATCACGATGGTGTGATCACTGACCTAGAGCCAGACATCCTGGAATGTGAAGTCAAGTGGGCCTTAGAAAGCATCACTACGAACAAAGCTAGTGGAGGTGATGGAATTCCAGTTGAGCTATTCCAAATCCTGAAAGATGATGCTGTGAAAGTGCTGCACTCAGTATGCCCGCAAATTTGGAAAACTCAGGCATGGCAGAAAGTGAAGAGGCACTAAAAAGCCTCTTGATGAAAGTGAAAGTGGAGAGTGAAAAAGTTGGCTTAAAGCTCAACATTCAGAAAACAAAGATCATGGCATCCAGTCCCATCACTTCATGGGAAATAGATGGGGAAACAGTGGAAACAGTGTCAGACTTTATTTTTTTGGGCTCCAAAATCACTACAGATGGTGACTACAGCCATGAAATTAAAAGATGCTTACTCCTTGGAAGGTCAGTTATGACCAACCTAGATAGCATATTGAAAAGCAGAGACATTACTTTGCCAACAAATGTTCGTCTAGTCAAGGCTATGGTTTTTCCTGTGGTCATGTATGGATGTTGAGAGTTGGACTGTTAAGAAAGCTGAGCAATGAAGAATTGATGCTTTTGAAGTGTGGTGTTGGAGAAGACTCTTGGGAGTCCCTTGGACTGCAAGGAGATCCAACCATTCCATTCTAAAGGAGATCAGCCCTGGGATTTCTTTGGAAGGAATGATGCTAAAGCTGAAACTCCAGTACTTTGGCCACCTCATGTGAAGAGTTGACTCATTGGAAGACTCTGATGCTGGGAGGGATTGGGGGCAGCAGGAGAAGGGGACGACAGAGCATGAGATGGCTGGATGGCATCACTGACTCAATGGACATGAGTCTGTGTGAACTCCGGGAGTTGGTGATGGACAGGGAGGCTTCGCGTGCTGCGATTCATGGTGTCGCAAAGAGTCGGACATGACTGAGCGACTGAACTGAACTGAACTGAACTGAACTCCTAAAGCAACTAGAAAAGGAATAAATGAAGAACCCCAGGGTTAGTAGAAGTAAAGAAATCTTAAAATATAGGGCAGAAATAAATTCAAAAGAAATATAAGAGACCATAGCAAAAATCAACAAAGCCAGAAACTGGTGCTTTGAGAGTATAAATAAAATTGACAAACCATTAGCCAGACTCATCAAGAAACAAAGGGAGAAAAATCAAATCAATGAAACTAGAAGTGAATATGGAGATATCACAACAGATAACACATAAATACAAAGGATCATAAGAGACTACTATCAGCAATTATATGCCAATAAAATGGACAACTTGGAAGAAATGGACAAATTCTCAGAAAAGTACAACTTTCCAAAACTGGAAGAAATAGAAAATCTAACAGACCCATCACAAGCATGGAAATTGAAACCGTAGTCAGAAATCTTCCAGCAGACAAAAGCTCGGGTCCAGATGGCTTCACAGCTGAATTCTACCAAAAATTTAGAGATGAGCTAATACCTATCCTACTCAAACTCTTCCAGAAAATTGCAGAGGAAGGTAAATTTCCAAACTCATTCTATGAGGCCATCATCACCCTAATACAAAAACCTGACAAAGATGCCACAAAAAAAGAAAACTACAGGCCAATATCACTGATGAACATAGATGCAAAAATCCTTAACAAAATTCTAGAAATCAGAATCCAACAACACATTAAAAAGATCATACACCATGACCAAGTGGGCTTTATCTCAGGGATGCAAGGATTCTTCAGTATCCGCAAATCAATCAGTGTAATACACCACATTAACAAATTGAAAAATAAAAGCCATATAATTATCTCAATAGATGCAGAGAAAGCCTTTGACAAAATCCAACATCCATTTATGCTAAAAACTCTCCAGAAAGCAGGAATAGAAGGACCATACCTCAACATAATAAAAGCTATATATACAAACCCACAGCAAACATTATCCTCAATGGTGAAAAATTGAAAGCATTTCCCCTAAAGTCAAGAACAAGACAAGGGTGCCCACTTTCACCACTACTATTCAACATAGTTTTGGAAACTTTGGCCACAGCAATCAGAGCAGAAAAAGAAATAAAAGGAATCCAAATTGGAAAAGAAGAAGTAAAATACTCACTGTTTGTAGATGACATGATCCTCTACATAGAAAACCCTAAAGGCTCCACCAGAAAATTACTAGAGCTAATCAATGAATAAAGTTGCAGGATATAAATTCAACACACTGAAATCCCTTGAATTCCTATACACTAGTAATGAGAAAATAGAAAGAGAAATTAAGGAAACAATTCCATTCACCATTGCAACGAAAGGAATAAAATACTAGGAATATATCTACCTAAAGAAACATAAGACCTATATATAGAAAACTATAAAACATTGGTGAAAGAAATCAAAGAGGACACTAATAGATTGAGAAATATACCGTGTTCATTGAATGGAAGAATCAATATAATGAAAATGAGTATATTACCCAAAGCAATCTACAGGCTCAATGCAATCCCTATCAAGCTACCAACAGTATTTTTCACAGAGCTAGAACAAATAATTTCACAATTTGTATGGAAATACAAAAAATCTCAAATAGCCAAAGCAATCTTGAGAAAGAAGAATGAAACTGGAGGAATCAACCTGCTTGACTTCAGGCTCTACTACAAAGCCACAGTCATCAAGATAGTATTGCACTGGCACAAAGACAGAAATATAGATCAATGGAACAAAATAGAAAGCCCAGAGATAAATCCATGCACCTATGGACACCTTATCTTTGACAAAGGAGGCAAGAATATACAGTGGAGAAAAGACGATCTCTTTAACAAGTGGTGCTGGGAAAACTGGTCAACCACTTGTATAGAATGAAACTAGAACACTTTCTAACACCATACACAAAAATAAACTCAAAATGGATTAAAGATCTAAACATAAGACCAGAAATTATAAAACTCCTAGAGAATATAGGCAAAACACTCTCCGACATAAATCACAGAGGATCCTCTATGACCCACCTTCCAGAATATTGAAAATAAAAGCAAAAATAAACAAGTGGGACCTAATTAAGATTAAAAGCTTCTGCACAACAAAGGAAACTATAAGCAAGGTGAAAAGACAGCCTTCAGAATGTGAGAAAATAATAGCAAATGAAGCAACTGACAAAGAATTAATCTCAAAAATATACAAGCAATATCTGCAGCTCAATTCCAGAAAAATGAACCACCCAATCAAAAAATGGGCCGAAGAACTAAACAGACATTTCTCCAAAGAAGACATACAGATGGCTAACAAACACATGAAAAGATGCTCAACATCACTCATTATCAGAGAAATGCAAATCAAAACCACAATGAGGTACCATTTCACACTAGTCAGAATGGCTGCTATCCAAAAGTCAACAAGCAATAAATACTGGAGAGGGTGTCCACTATGGAGAACAGTGTGGAGATTACTTAAAAAATTGGAAATAGATCTGCCATATGACCCAGCAATCCCACTGTTGGGCATACACACTGAGGAAACCAGAAGGGAAAGAGACACGTGTACCCCAATGTTCATCACAGCACTGTTTATAATAGCCAGTACATGGAAGCAATCTAGATGTCTATCAGCAGACGAATGGATAAGAAAGCTGTGGTACATATTCAGAATGGAGTATTACTCAGCCATTAAAATAATACATTTGAATCAGTTCTAATGAGGTGGATGAAACTGGAACCTATTTTACAGAGTGAAGTAAGTCAGAAAGAAAAACACCAATACAGCATACTAATGCATATATATGAAATTTAGAAAGATGGTAGCGATAACCCTGTATACGAGACAGCAAAAGAGACACAGATGTATAGAACAGTCTTTTGGACTCTGTGGGAGAGGGCAAGGGTGGGATGATTTGGGAGAATGGCATTGAAACATGTATAATATCATATGTCAAGTGAATCACCAGTCCAGGTTCAATGCATGATACAGGATGCTTGGGACTGTTGCACTGGGATGACCCAGAGGGATGGTATGGGGAGGAAGGTCGGAGGGAGGTTCAGGATGGGGAACACGTGTACACCCGTGGCAGATTCATGTTGATGTATGGCAAAACCAATACAATATTGCAAAGTAATTAGCCTCCAATTAAAATAAATAAATTAAAAAAAAGACGTCTATCAGAAAAGACTTTTAGTGCCATCTGTAAAGGATCAGGAAATACAGTCTAAAAATGATTCAATCTTACTAAATCAGAAACTTTTCTTATATTTCACTCTATATTATCATGTATAAAATTCACCCAAATTGGGTATTTCACAAGTTTTAGAATAGCAGTGCTTAATATAATGATTGTTACATAGTAGGAAAACATTAAGATAAATAATGATAATAATACAAAAATTCATTCATTTACCAAATACCTACTGTGTATTAGACAAGAATAGTCAAGATCCATGCCATTATGAAACTTGAAGTATCAGAGAAGAAAATGAAGTACAATTATTTAAATTCAAGTGCAGTAAGAGCAAGAGAATTAGTGTGATTTAAAACTTTGAAGTAATAATAATTACAGTAAAAGTACTTATGATATAGAGGTTGAAGTATTCCAGGGTGTATATGCTCTGGCTTTTAAGTCTATAAAGACATTAAGATGGGCAGTTTCATGTGTTTGGAGCTGCATTTCTACGCAAGGTTGCTTTTCACTTGGACTAGGACTATTGGAGAATTCAGCTGTAAATATGGGTGAGAGTACAGGATAAATAAATAACAATTAATTGAAAAATACCTATAAAGCAAATATAATATATATGTAAAATTAATATATATGTACAAATAAAAACTGTGATGCACATATCTTGTTTTAAATAGTTCAAAGTCATGGCATTAATGGCAAGAGATGAATAAAGTATGTTTACATGCAATTTTAAACAAAGGGGTTCTTTTTATTTCATTTAATGAAGTATAGTTGATGTATAATATTGCATCAATGTCCACTGTACAGTGAAGCAACTCACCCATATATATACACACACACACACACACACACACACACACATACAATTTAAAATATTTTTTCATTATAGTTTATCATAGGATATTGAATATAGTTTCCTGTGCTATACAGTAGGACTTTGTTTTCCATTCTGTATATGAAAGTTTACATCTGATAACCCCAACCTCCTACCCCATCCCTTTCCTAACCTCTTCCCCCCTTGGCAACCACAGGTTTGTTCTCTATGTTCATAAGGCATTTTCAGTTTCATGGATATGTTCACTTGTGTCATATTTTAGATTCTACGTATTAAGTGGTACCATATGGTATTTGTCTTTTTCTTTCTGACTTCACTTAGTATGATCATCCCCAGGTCCATCCATGTTGCTGCAAATGGCATTATTTCGTTCTTTTTTATGGCTAAGTAGCATTCTGTTTTATATATATATATATATATATATATATATATAAAATATCATATCTTGTTAATTCATTCATCTGTCAGTGAACATTTAGGTTGTTTCCATGTCTAGGCTATTGTAAATAGTGTTGCTATGAACATAGGGGTGTATGTATCTTTTTGAATTATAGTTTTATGTGTATATATACCTAGGGCTGGGATTGCTGGATCATATGGTAGCTCTATTTTTAGTTTTCTGAGAAACCTTCATACTGTTTTCCATAGTGGCTGCACCAATTTACATCCCCACCAACCTTGTAGGAGGATTCCAAAGGGTTCATTTTATAAATTGTATAAAGTTACATATGTTTTGTTAACAGAAATGTGACTGTGGTTTACTAAGTTGATTATAGTGACTTTTTTCATATTCCTAAGTGTGAAAGTCAGCATAACAACTGATTTATATCACTGGCATGTCTTGATTGAATGGTTGCAAGCTTGCCAACTGCTGTGACACTCCCTTTCTCTTTATTCCTTTCCCTTTCATCTCTCATTAGCTAAATTGTGAAATCACCAGTTAGTTTCTGGATTCTTTATCTACTTATCACTAAGATTTATCAGTTTGTACCATTTCTGCCATAATGCAAAGTTTGGTAATATCCTAATGATGTGACTTTTTTTTTTTTTATCCAGTGTTAATAGACATGTTTCTTGACATGGAGAAAATGATGTTTCTGAAAAATGGAATTGGGTTTTGTTTTCTTACCATTCAAGTTCCTTGAAACTTGATTCCATCACAAGTGCACCTTGATTTGTACTACAATTTTGTTCTAGTACAAATTTTATAAAATATATTCTATTTCAGATGTTCTAAAAGATTGAGGTGTTCTTTAAAGGATTGTATTTAATAATTCTCTAGAGTAAAGATTCTGCTTCAAGATCTCAGAGACTTCTGTTCCCTTTAGCCTTGTTTTTATAAAACTTCTATCTGGAGCAGTTTTGTTTTCAAATTCTATCTCATGGTCTCTTATTCATTCTTCTAAGATCAACTCAGCTGGAAGTTTTCTATCCTGACTTACTTCTTCTCAACCTATCAATACCCCATGAATACATGCTTGCACGCCTGTGTGCTAAGTCGCTTCAGTCATGTTCAACTCTTTGTGATCCTGTGGGCTGAAGCACTTGGGGCTCCTCTGTCCATGGGACTCTCCAGGCAAGAATACTGGAGTGCGTTGCCATGCCCTCCTCCAGGAGATCTTCCCTACCCAGGGATTGAATCCATGTCTCTTCCATTGCAGGCCGATTATTTACTGCTGAACTGGACATGGAACAACAAACTGGTTCCAAATAGGAAAAAGAGTGCATCAAGGCTGTATATCGTCACCAAGTTTGTTTAACTTATATGCAGAGTACATCATGAGAAACTCTTGGCTGGATGAAGCACAAGCTGAAATCAAGATTGCCAAGAGAAATAACAGTAACCTCAGATATGCAGATGACACCACTCTTAAGGCAGAAGGTGAAGAAGAACTAAAGAGCCTATTGATGAAAGTGAAAGAGGAGAGTGAAAAAGTTGGCTTAAAGTTCAACATTCAGAAAACTAAGATCATGGTATCTGGTCCCATCACTTCATGGCAAATAGATGGGGAAACAGTAGAAACAGTGGCAGACTTTATTTTTGGGGGCTCCAAAATTACTGCAGATGGTGATTGCAGCCATAAAATTAAAAGACGCTTACTCCTTGGAAGGAAAGTTATGACCAACCTAGACAGCATATTAAAAAGCAGAGACCCATAGGGATGGTATGGGGAGGGAGGAGGGAGGAGGATTCAGGATGGGGAACACATGTATACCTGTGGCAGATTCATTTTGATATTTGGCAAAACTAATACAATTATGTAAAGTTTAAAAAATAAAAAAATAAAATAAAATAGAAAAAAAAAAAAAAAAGCAGAGACATTGCTTTGCCATCAAAGTCCATCTAGTCAAGGCTATGGTTTTTTCCAGTAGTCATCTATGGATGTAAGAGTTGGACTATAAAGAAAGCTGAGTGCTGAAGAATTGATACTTTTGAATTGTGGTGTTGGAGAAGACTCTTGAGAGTCTCTTGGACTGCAAGGAGATCCAACCAGTCCAACCTAAAGAAGATCAGTCCTGAGTGTTCATTGGAAGGACTGATGCTGAAGCTGAAACTCCAATACTTTGGCCACCTGATGTGAAGAGCTGACTCATTTGAGAAGACCCTGATGCTGGGAAATATTGAAGGAAAGATTGAAGGAGGAGAAGGGGATGACAGAGGATGAGATGGTTGGATGGCATCACTGACTCAATGGACATGAGTTTGGGTAAACTCTGGGAGTTGGTGATGGACAGGGAGGCCTGGCTTGCTGCAAAGAGTTGGACATGACTGAGCGACTGAACTGAACCACCAGGGAAGCCCGAATATGTGCTTATATCCATGTAATACTTTTCAAATTGTGTTATAATTAAAGTATTCTTTCTCCAAGAATGAAAATGACTTGGTGTTTCCTGATTACAAAGATGATATATGCTACTGCAGAGAAATTCAAGGAATTTAAAAGAGAAGCAATTTGGTTTCATATTTTTCCAGGAATCTATCTATAATTGTCTATAGATTTCAACAATATTTTATATGAATTAGAGCATATTATCAATTTGTTTAAGCTTGGAATTTTCCTCAGCAATGTGCTATGGAAACCTTTGCATATAAATGCATAAAAGGTGGAATATATTTTAATGGCTATATAATATTCTGCTTATGAACATATGCTTGAGTATTTAATCAATTCCACAAATGATAAACATTTGGATGTCTACAGCTTAAAAATGCAATCTTTACAGTGCCTTTTACTTCCATACTCTCCCTTGTATTCCACTGCTACCACCCGCTCTAGTTCAGCCTTTCACTATTTCTTGTCTGGACCACATGTTAGTCTTCTAGCCTCCTAATCCAGTAAATCTCTGCCTATTCCATTTTGTTCTATGCAGTTTCTTGAAAGCAGTGCTGATTAATTTATTATTCTCTTGCTCAGTAACTCCATGGCCCTTTGTTACCTAATAAATAAGCACTACATGCCTTCATCTGCAGTCATTATGGACAAGCCATATGTTCAGTTGTGTTCATGTGTTCTAATATTTTTAAAAAATCTATGGGTTAAGTCCAGCTGGAAGATGTGATTTGTCTGGCTTATATGATGTTTCAAAACTTTGTGAATTTGAATGCTTTCCAGTGTCGTATGCCCATTCCTTTGTTGTAGGGTAGATGGAACCAGTTCTTAGTATCTTTCACTTTGCCAGACTTTTCTCATATTTGCCTGGCCTCTGAATAGATATACTAAACATACCTTATATTTCCACCAAGTAGAATTATTGATGGTTTCTTGAACACCTAAACCTTTACTCCTCACCTTCTTAATACTGTGCCTTCCTTCCTGCTTTTCCTTTATCAGAATTACTGTTCTGTAATTTAAATAACAAAAATCTATGCAACCTTATTTCAAACCACTAAGTGCAAAATATTTTGTGAAACTTTTACTGTGCTTGCAAAGAAGATGAAATATTTCTCTTCTTTAAATATCTCTAATACTTTATATGGTTTATTGTGTAACCTTTAATTTTCTACTTGTTATTATTGGCATTTTCCTGCTAATCCCCTAAGTAGATTCCATAAAGTATTGAAATAATGCACAATCTGCGTGCACTCTGTGCAAGACACTTGGCTGAAAGATACAGAAAATAAGTTTAAGGTGTTAAAGTAATTCAAAACTACATTTGGGAGAAGATGAAGTAGTGGCTAGAGGCTTGGCCACATCTTATGGGAAGTCAAGTGCCTTTTGACACAGAGCTTAGAAATCCCAAGGACTTATTTTCTTTTACTTGCCTCTCCTTCTATCTCTCTGTACTTTCTGACTTTTAATATCTATGGCTATTCTTAGGATCTTACATTTTGTGTTACCTTACCCATCACACAAAAGGTTTTTTTTTTTTTTTTCCATTGATCTCCTTCAAATCTCTCACACAAGGCATGTCTGCGAGTACAATTTTGTGATAATACACCTGTTCTTAAAAGCATCAGTCCACCTTACAATCAGATACTTCACTGGTCACTTTACAGATTTTAGCCAATATGCCTTGTTACTAGAACCTCTTGTATTAGTCAAAGTTCTCCAAAGAAAAAGAACCATACAAGATATGTACAAATATATATATATATATATATATATATATACAAAAAATATATATACACACAAATATATATATATAATTATATATAGATGATAGATTCATTACTTACAGAAACAAATGTAGATTGATAGATTCACCAATCTCCATATATACATATGTATGGAAATTCATTATAGGAATTTGATCACATGGTTATGGAGAATGAAAATTTCCATCTGCCAACTGGGGAACTAAGAAAGCCAGTGGTGTAATTCAGTCCAACTCTGAAGGCCTTAAGAACTGGGGAGCCAATAGTATGAATTCTAGTTCAAATATAAAGTTCCAAGAATTGAGGGACCAGTGGTATAAGGACAAAACCAAAAGCCCAAGGACCAAGACCAGTGATATCTAAGAGCAGGAGAAGAAGAATGTCCCTGCTCAAGCAAAGACAAAGAGTCAAGTTGCCTTTCCCCCGGCTTTTTGTTCTAGGTAGGCCCTCAATGGATTGAAGGATGCTTACACATACTGGTAAAGGCAATCTTTCTTATTCAGTCTACCAGAAACACTCTAGCAGACACATCCAGAAATAATGTTTTACCAGCTATCTGGAAATTCCTTAGTCTGGACATGTTGACACCTAAAATTAACCATGATACTTCCTTTCTCCTTTCCCTTGCTTTTGTTTCTGAAAATTAGCATTATTAATTTTGTTAATTATGATAACAAAATTAACAAATTCATACTACCATTAACACCTCAGTCACTTCCATTCAGTTTTTATGCAATACAACTTAGACATTTCTGTACACTTGATGTAATTTGGACATCACCCTACCTACATACAGCTTGTTCATAGCTTATTCATGTATTTTTCCAAAGAAAAAACAGTGATTCCTATTATAAAGCCTTGTGTGAAAATATTTAAATAAACTATTTTTTTAAAAGTATTACTATGTTTTCTGTGTTGAGGGATGATAGATTAGGCAAAATGGATGAACAATGCAACTGAGATGTTTCAGTTTGGGTAAGGCTAGGTTATGAAGAAAGCAATATCAAGAAGGAACTGGTAAACTGGGACATAAATGAGAGACATGGTAGAATGAATCCTAAGGTTGAATATTTTATTAAAGTTATGTTGAAAAAAGATAGCAGTTATCAAAACCATTCAGGTGTTTTTTGATATGGCCTGTTAGTTGGAAACCAGCATTCCAGACAGGCTATTAGAAAACAGTAATAAGACACACAGCTACAATTCACCTTACTATTAGAAAAAATGGTAAAATAATATACTGGTGGCTGGCATTATGATTGTATGCCTATAAAACCTAAGAGAATATGCTGAAAATTGATTAGGAATAAAAACACCAGTAAAGTGTCCAGAAAGAAAATCAATATAGGTAAAATATGAATTCTTTTACAAATATGCAATAACTACTGAGAAAGTACAAATTCAATTCACAATAGTAACAAGAATGATATCAACAAAATAGGGGAATAGGAGTTTTTCTGCTGTCTTTCTCCCAAAGAACACTGATCTTAACAATTACCTACAGATAAGAGGGCCTTTGTGGACAACAATATAAGTTTGCCAGGAATAAATTTAAAAAGAAATGTGTAAAATCTATAAAACAAGAACAACAATGAAACTTTATTGGAAATATAAAAGAGAAATAAGTGAAGAGCTTATTATGGACTAAATGTTTGTGTCCCCCCAGAAATTCTTACGTTGAAATCTAATTCCCCAATGTGAAGGTATTTGGAGATGACGACTTTGGGAAGTAATTAGGTCTAAGGGCAGAACCCTCATAAATGGGATTATTGCCCTTATAAAAAGAGGCCAGAGAGCTATCTTTCTCCTTTCCACCATGTTAGGACATAGCAAGAAAACAGCCTTCTGCAACCCAGACGAGAATCCTCACTAGAATGTGACTATGTTAGCACCCTGATATTGGATGTCTAGCTTTTAGAACTGTGAGAAATAAGCATTTGTTTTTCCTAAGCCACTCAGCCTAAGATACTTTGTTATAACAGCCTGAAATGAGATAGAGCCATATAAGATTTTGTTGGAGAAGGGCATGGCAACCCCTGGAGAATCCCCTTGGACAAAGGAGCCTGGCAGGCTGCAGTCCATGGGGTCACAAGGAGTCAGACATGACTAAGTGACTAAGCACAGCACATATAAGGGTATAAAACTGGGTATAAAATTAAGAGCAAACAAAAGGATCTTGCCATCATGAAATCGCAATCTAGTGGAATAAACATTTATTTTTAAAAAATCACACACACACATACAAATGCAGTTTCTTGTTTTGAATAAGACAGAGTAAGTACATACCACTTTGCTCTCCCACTAAATGTAATTGTAAATCCTAGACAGAATTAAATTAGATGTTTGAGGACAACAAAAAGTAAGTAATAGCAGGTAGAATGGGGAAGAGATGGAAATTAAAAGTTCCACTTGAACTGGTAATAGATTTACATTTATTTCTTTGATATTCTATTTAGTTGCGTAGGGAACAGTGAAGTGGACAGCAGAGAACAATCAGAAAGATTCAGGAGAAGCTGTCTAGTTCTGGTTCAAGACAGGAAACTTCAAACACCCAAAGAAAGTGTATTGTGAGCATGACACAGTGGTGTAATTAAAGCTATGGCATTCTAGCCAGGAGACTTAAAAGGTAATCCTAAGCAACTAGGAAGTGCCTTAATTGTTAATTAATCCCTGGGCTCATTCTATAGTATTCAGAGATAAATCTTAACACTATTCAGTATGCCAAAGACATTGAGACCTGAACTGACAAACAGATCACCATCCAGGTCCCAAAATGAGCTTTGGGTGGAACACACACACACACACACATGGTGGGTCTAAATAGAACTGTAAAGGCCTTGAAAACTGAACTGACATTAGAATCAAGAAAACAAAAGGCAGGTTGGAAATCCCTCTCTGAAATTAATAAGGATACTGCTTGATAAAACAAAAATCTCAACATTATCCAACAGACTTTAAACAAGACCCACAGTAACATAATATTCAAAATGTCTAGGAAATAATACAAAATTAGCCAGCATACAAAGAGAGAATTTAAATGGGAAAAGACAATGGGAGTACAAATGCTGAAATGGAAATGATGCTGGAATTATCTAACAAAGACTTGAAAACAGACATTATTTCAGAAAAATATTGAACAAAACGAAACTTTAAAAGAAGAGTACAACAATCATACATAGATCACAGATTCAACAATTGTCAAATTCCATCCCCCCCGCCCCCCAGTCTCTATCTCAATTTCTAGCTCTTTCTCTGTGTGATAAGGTGTGGAATATGTATGTTATCTATATTTTTGTTTGAACTACTTGAAAGTAAGCTATATGTTATCCCCAAACTCTTCACACCATGGAAATTATTAATTCAAATACATTATCGAACATACAGTACAAATTTAATTTTTCCTATTTGTTTCAAAGATGTCTATTTTTTTTTCAATCTAAGGTACAGCCCAGATCTGTATGTTGCATTTGGTCATGTCTGCTTAATATCTTTAAGTCTAGAACAGTTGTTTTTTTTGTTGGTTGGTTGTCACAATGTTGACCTTTTGGAATACTCTTGTATAATATGTGTCAGACTGCTTCCTCATGATTGTACTCAAGTAAATAATTTTGGAAAATCTATTTACATAGGTTATGCTGTGTATCTCATGTCATTGCATCAGGGACACATAAGATGAGATAGTTAAAATTATTGGTTATACCAAGTTTGATTACTTACTAAAACTTCTAAAAGCTAGATCTATTCATAATAAAACTATACATTTTTCTTTGTGATTAATCATCTTTGAAAGGATTCTTTGGGAGTATGGAAATACCTGTTTTCCAGCAACATTTTACTCACAGGTTTTTGTTTTTGTTTTTTACATTTGTTGATGAATTCTTCCAAAACCATTGCATTGGTGTTGTCAGTCAGTCAGTTCAGTTCAGTCGCTCAGTCATGTCCGACTCTTTGCGACCCCATGAATCGCAGCATGCCAGGCCTCCCTGTCCATCATCAACTCCCGGAGTTCACTCAAACTCATGTCCATCGCGTCGGTGATGCCATCGAGCCATCTCATCCTCTGTTGTCCCCTTCTCCTCCTGCCCCCAATCCCTCCCAGCATCAGGGTCTTTTCCAATGAGTCAACTCTTCGCATGAGGTGGCCAAAGTATTGGAGTTTCAGTTTCAGCATCAGTCCTTCCAATGAACACCCAGGACTGGTCTCCTTTAGGATGGACTGGTTGGATCTCCTTGTAGTCATCATAATTCTATCATTCTATATTTACTGCCTTTTGTATGTATTACCACTTTCTTTCATTCTTTATCTCTTTCCTTCTTCCCCCTCCTTTTCTCTCCTTTTTCTTTTTCTTTCTTTTCTTTATTTCTGCCTTCTTCCCCTCTCCCTCCCTCCTTCCCTTCATTCTTTTGTTTCTTCTTGAGTGGGTATTCATATTGGCTAATTAGCTTTTCACTCATTTTCATAGTCCATTAATGCCAAACTGTCATTTTCCTTTTTAATGTTAACTTGCCCCAAACTTGACATATGGGATCTTTTCAAAGATTATCCTATCTCCTTTTTTCAAAACCCAATTTATTTCTAAGTATTTCCTTGTGTGTCTTTTTTTCCACAATATGTTTCAGATTCACATATTCTCCCTTCCCAGAAACTGGAATAGGACATTTCTCCTAGGCATTCCAGGTGGAGAATAGTATTTAGAAACCAAGATCTAGCTGCTAGATATGTTCTCTGCTACCAGGGTATGAGCACTTGTAGTCCATTAAATTAATCAGTTAATTAAATTTTAATTGAAGTATAATTGACTTACAATATCATATTAATTTCAGGTGTACAGCATAGTGATTCAGTATTTTTACAGATTATACTCCACTAAAAGTTATTACAAGATAATGACTGTAGTTCCCATGCTATACAATATATCCTTGTTGCTTACCTATTTTATACATAGTAGTTTATCTTTAATTTAGATTCAACAACACAGGGCTTTTTCCCCCCTCATCTTTTCCTAGTCCATATTTTCTTCTCACCTCCCACAATGGGAGAATAAAAGAACACTCCTTGCAACTGAAAGAAATAAAAACAGTAAAATATTAAAATATCACTAAGTATACAGAAGATTTGAATAACATGATTAAAATGAATTAAATGCACTGAACCCTATAGCTTTGGAATGCAGATTTCTGGTAGGCACACACAGAACATTTAAAATTTGCCAGATTTGGATTATCATTAGGACTATTTGAGAGTGAATTTTGCAGGACTGATATTTACATAAAGAAAATAATCATAAACTGATAATGTCCAATGTAATGCAGATTATATGTATATCCTAGAGATAAAATAATTTTAAATATAATCCAAATATGAAACTAAAAGGGTACAAGTGTTCCAAACATACTATAAAGTCCTTTTGTGCTTATAAATTAAAGTTAAAATATACTCATGTAAGAATTTTTTCATTTATTTCTAACATATGTACTGAAAGCTCTAAATTCTCCCAGTAAGCATGGAAGTAGCTATATTTATTCAATATAAAACATTTCTAAAATATTTCCTGAGTTTATATGCATTTATCATATAATGAAAGTCACAGTGTTAGTCACTCAGTCGTGTCTGACTCTTTGTGACCCCATGGACTGTAGCCCACCAGGCTCCTCCGTCCATGGAATTCTCCAGGCAAGAATACTGGACTGGATTGTCATTTTCAGGTGATGTTCCTGACCCAGGGTTTGAACCTGGGTCTCCTTCATTGCAGGCAGATTCTTTACCTACTTAGCCACCAGGGAAGCCCTATCATATAATATGTAATTGTTAAAACTATGCTTAATGGAACATGTAGAGCCTCAAACACATGTATTAGAAAAGAAAGAAAAATGACAATCAGTGAGTTAAACATCCATTACAGATTGTAACAATAACCCTGTGTACGAGACAGCAAAAGAGACACTCATGTATAGAACAGTCTTATGGACTCTGTTGCAGAGGGAGAGGGTGGGAAGATTTGGGAGAATGGCACTGAAACATGTATAATATCATGTATGAAACGAGTTGCCAGTCCAGGTTCGATGCACGATACTGGATGCTTGGGGCTGGTGCACTGGGACAACCCAGAGGGATGGTATGGGGAGGGAGGAGGGAGGAGGGTTCAGGATGGGGAACACATGTATACCTGTGGTGGATTCATTTTGATATTTGGCAAAACTAATACAATTATGTAAAGTTTAAAAATAAAATAAAATTTAAAAATTAAAAAAAATAAATAAAAGTTACAAAAAATCAAAAAAAAAAGAAAAGAAAATTAAATTAAAATAAACTAGTATAGGGATAATACAAATAAAAGGAATAACTGAAAAAAGAGAAAACAATGATACAACCTTTTGATGGCAACCAATTTGTAAGTTTGAAGATGACATACATACTGTGGGCAGTGTATCTAGCAATTGACTAAAAGGTATGGGAAATATTTTTGTTACTGGAAGAGAAAAGAGTTTTTCAATAATTTTTTGATTGGTTGTTAGAAAGAAATGTGCAATTCACTCCTAAGCAGTATAATACAAAGAGATCTGGACTAGTTATTCAGTAAATAAGGATGGTTTCAAAACTCAATTACATAGTAAATGTGTAAACTTAATTAAGACACTATGGCCAAGTCACTGACTTGTTGCAATATACATTAATTTATTTTTTCTTTCAACAATTGTTTATAGAAAACTAAATATATACTGGTATTAATAAACACAAAACAACTTTATCCCTTTCCTAAAAAAGCTCAAAGCTTTGGAGGGGAAAAATGTAAAAAGATCAATTATAATACAAAGTGAAAAATGGATCAATAATAATATAGACAATACAGAGTTAGAAAAGTGGTTAACACTATGAAGAACAAGAGTTTTGTTAAAGAAAGCATCTACCAAGTTGGGAAGATCTATAGAACAATAATTCAACATTTAAAAAAAATTCAATAACAATTAGTCAATTCAACTTACTCTAACTCAGTGTAGTCATGCTACGAATTATGTTGGAAGGGTTTAGTCATTTTAAAAGAGAAGGATTTAAAGGCAAACAATATGACTAAGCTATAAATAATTACCCTTATTATGAGAAAACCAAAGTTGAAAAAATTGAATTATTTTAAAATAATACTTTTTCAATGTGTGAAATCCATGTCTAATCATTAGTCACCTCATAGGACAATAACATAATATGTTATAGAGTGAATTGTGCCCCAATTCCCCATTCGTGTTTTAAGATCTGACTTACAGACCTTTTACCCTTCACAAAAATTAACTCAAATCGAGTCATAGACATTAATGTAAAACAGAAAAGTATAAAACTCCTAGACAATAACATAGGGGAAAGCATAGATGACCTCGGATATGGTGATAATGCTTTAGTTACAACATCAAAGGCACAATCCATGAAAGAAACAATAGATAAGCTAGTTTTTAGTAAATTTAGAAACTTCTGAGAAAGACAAATTCAGAAGAAGGAGAAGGCAAGTCAAAGATTGGGAGAAAATATTTGCCAAGGATACAGTTTATGAAGAGCTGTTATCCAAAATACACAAAGAACTCTTAAAAACTCAATAATAAGAAAACAACCTGATTAAAAAATGGATCAGAGATCTTAACATAGACATCACTAAAGAAAATACAGAGATGGTAAATAAGTATGTGAAAAGATGTTCCACATCATACCCCATCAAGGAAATACAAAAAGAACAATGAAAAACCATTAGGTGTATATAGATATATAACCTATTAGAATGGTCAGATCTGTTGACACAGTCACTGCTGGTAGGAATGCACTTTTGGAAGACAGTTTGTTGGTTTCTTACAAGACTAAATATACTCTTATTGTATGATCCAGTAGTCACACTACTTGCTATTTACCCAAAGGAGTTGAAAACACATATGGTCCCCCCAAATTTACAGATGGCTGTTTATACCAGCTTTATTCATCACTGCCAAACTTTGGAAGCAACCAAGATAGCCTGCAGTAGGTGACTGGATAAATACATTACGGTATATCTAGACAATGGAATGGGGCTTCCCTGGTGGCTCAAATGGTAAAGCATCTGCCTGCAATGAGGGAAACTGGGGTTGAATCCCTGGGTTGGGTAGATCCCCTGGAGAAGAGAACAGCTACCCACTCCAGTATTCTTGCCTAGAGAATTCCATGGACAGAGGAGCCTGGCAGGCTACAGTCCATGGGATCACAAAGGGTTGGACATGACTGAGTGACTCACACTTTCAGAAAATCGGAATGTCTTAGTCGTTCCCTTCTCCAGGGGTTCTTCTTGACCCAGGGATTGAATCTTTGTCTCCTGCGTTGAAGGCACGTTCTTTACCATCTGAGCCACCAGGGAAACTATTAAATAAATGTTAATTAATCATTTAATTGATAAACAAGTAAATAAATATTAAATTATTTACATAATTAAAACTTAACTATAAATACATTTAAATAATTGATTATTAATTAAATGAGCTATTAAGCCATGAAAAAACATGGAAGAAATTTATATGCATATTGCTAAGTGAAAGAAGCCAATCTGAAAATGTTACACAGTATATGATTCCAACTATATGACATTCTAGAAAAGGCAAAACTATGGAAACAAAATTATCAGTGGCCACCAGGGTTTACGGATGGTGGAGGGATAAATAGGTGGAGGATGAAGAATGTTTAAGATAATGAAAATGCTCTGTATGATACCATAATGATTGACACATGTCATTACACGTATGTGCAAACCCATAGAATTCACATCACCAAGAATGAACACTAAAGTTTGGAATTTGGATGATTATGATTTATCAGTGTATTAGGTTCATCAATTGTAACAAATGCACTACACTGGGCGTGTGATAATAATGCAGGATATGTATGCATGGGGGTAAAGGATATATGGGAAATCTCTGTTCTATTTTCTCGATTTCACTGTGAACCTAACATTGCCCTTTGAAAAAGGCTTTATAAACAGATTGGCTGTTAGAAAGTGTTCTAGTTTCATTCTTTTACAAGTGGTTGACCAGTTTTCCCAGCACCACTTGTTAAAGAGATTGTCTTTAATCCATTGTATATTCTTGCCTCCTTTGTCAAAGATAAGGTGTCCATATGTGTGTGGATTTATCTCTGGGCTTTCTATTTTGTTCCATTGATCTATATTTCTGTCTTTGTGCCAGTACCATACTGTCTTGATAACTGTGGCTTTGTAGTAGAGCCTGAAGTCAGGTAGGTTGATTCCTCCAGTTCCATTCTTCTTTCTCAGGATCGCTTTGGCTATTCGAGGTTTTTTGTATTTCCATACAAATTGTGAAATTATTTGTTCTAGCTCTGTGAAGAATACCGTTGGTAGCTTGATAGGGATTGCATTGAATCTATAAATTGCTTTGGGTAGTATACTCATTTTCACTATATTGATTCTTCCAATCCATGAACATGGTATATTCCTCCATATATTAGTGTCCTCTTTGATTTCTTTGACCAGTGTTTTATAGTTTTCTATATATAGGTCTTTAGTTTCTTTAGGTAGATATATTCCTAAGTATTTTATTGTTTCCGTTGCAATGGTGAATGGAATTGTTTCCTTAATTTCTCTCTCTGTTTTCTCATTATTAGTGTATAGGAATGCAAGGGATTTCTGTGTGTTGATTTTATATCCTGCAACTTTACTATAGTCATTGATTAGTTCTAGTAATTTTCTGGTGGAGTCTTTAGGGGTTTCTATGCAGAGGATCATGTCACCTGCAAATAGTGAGAGTTTTACTTCTTTTCCAATTTGGATTCCTTTTATTTCTTTTTCTGCTCTGATTGCTGTGGCCAAAACTTCCAAAACTATGTTGAACAGTAGTGGTGAAAGTGGGCACCCTTGTCTTGTTCCTGACTTTAGAGGGAATGCTTTCAATTTTTCACCATTGAGGATAATGTTTGCTGTGGGTTTGTCATATATAGCTTTTATTATGTTGAGGTATGGTCCTTCTATTCCTGCTTTCTGGAGAGTTTTTATCATAAATGGATGTTGGATTTTGTCAAAGGCTTATAGTCTGCTGAGCAACACTAATATTTGAAAAACAATAATTATCCACTTCCTAGTTTTCTCTGAAAAATAAAATTACTAATAGTTAAAAATTATCCATTCATCTGCTGATGGAAATCTAGGTTGCTTCCATGTCCAGGCTATTATAAACAGTGCTGCGATGAACATTGGGGTACACATGTCTCTTTCCCTTCTGGTTTCCTCAGTGTGTATGCCCAGCAGTGGGATTGCTGGATCATAAGGCAGTTTTATTTCCAGTTTTTTAAGGAATCTCCACACTGTTCTCCATAGTGGCTGTACTAGTTTGAAAGCTGTGGTACATATACACAATGGAGTATTACTCAGCCATTAAAAAGAATACATTTGAATCAGTTCTAATGAGGTGGATGAAACTGGAGCCTATAATACAGAGTGAAGTAAGCCAGAAGGAAAAACATAAATACAGTATACTAATGCATATATATGGAATTTAGAAAGATGGTAACAATAACCCGGTGTACGAGACAGCAAAAGAGACACTGATGTATAGAACAGTCTTATGGACTCTGTGGGAGAGGGAGAGGGTGGGAAGATTTGGGAGAATGGCATTGAAACATGTAAAATATCATGTAAGAAATGAGTTGCCAGTCCAGGTTCGATGCACAATACTGGATGCTTGGGGCTAGTGCACTGGGACGACCCAGAGGGATGGTATGGGGAGGGAGGAGGGAGGAGGGTTCAGGATGGGGAACACATGTATACCTGTGGCAGATTCATTTTGATATTTGGCAAAACTAATACAATTATGTAAAGTTTAAAAATAAAATAATATTAAAAAAATTATATGTTAATGAAACTACTAGGAACAATAAAGACAAACAATTTCTTTAAGTAAACTATGCAAGGTAGGCAGGATTTTTTTTTAACCAAGCAGCACGGCATGTGGGAACTTAGTTCCCCCACAATGGGTTGAACACATGTCCCCTGCATTGAAAACGAAGTCTTAACCACTGGATCACCAGAGGAGTCTCTAGGGTGCTTTTTATTAAATAAAAAGAGAGTAATTTTTGTCCTAAAGTAAAGTGAGTAGTTGTTCCAAACTGACAGACAGGAAAGAGTAGGCCAAAATCTGAATGGGTACAGAAAGTTGTGGAAAGTTTATGGAAAATGAACTTTACGTTGTATGGGTAAAGCTGAGTGGGATTGGTTTATTTATATGGTTTTATATGTTTGCTTGTTTGATTTAATGAGTTTTAGTATCAACAATATACTGATGCAAAACTAGAGTTTGTTTTTGCCTCTATTACAATGATTAAATTTTTCTTGGATTACTGGTCTGCATTAGTAAGAAATTATAAAAGAGTTTTCTTTACCTTTTGAGTAATCTGGCTAACAAAGATTCTGTGTCTTATCAGAATAATTTCCTCTAGTTTATATTGACTTTATCCTATCCTTGATTATTTAAGATATTTAATATTAAGATTATTTACCTGAGTCTTCTCTTTTTAGTAGAACTATATTTTTTTCTAATTATGGTGCTTCCTATATTCTCTTTTTTCAGTAGAGACCCTGATGTTGGGAAAGATTGAAGGTGGGAGGAGAATGGGATGCCAGAGCATGAGATGCTTGGATGGCATTACTGACTCAATGGACGTGAGTTTGAGTAAACTCTGGGAGCTGGTGATGGACAGGGAGGCCTGGTGTGCTGCAGTCCATGGGGTCACAAAGAGTCAGACATGACTGAGTGACTGAACTAAACTGATGGGACAGGATGCCATGATCTTAGTTTTGTGAATGTTGAGTTTTAAGGCAGCTTTTTCACTCTCCTCTTTCACTTTCATCAAGAAGTTCTTTAGTTATTCTTTGCTTCCTACCATAAGAGTGGTGTCATCTGCATATCTGAGGTGATTGAGATTTCTCCCGACAACCTTGATTCCAGCTTGTGGTTCATCAAGCCCAGCATTTTGCATGATGTACTCTGCATATAAGTTAAATAAGCAGGGTGACAATATACAGCCTTGACGTACTCCTTTCCCAATTTGGAACCAGTCTGTTGTTCCATGTCTGGTTCTAACTGTTGCTTCTTGACCTGTATAGAAATTTCTCAGGAGGCAGGTAAGGTGGTTTAGCATTCTCATCTCATTAAGAATTTTCCATAGTTTGTTGTGATCCACACTCAAAAGCTTTGGCATAGTCAATAAAGCAGAAGTAGGTGTTTTTCTGGAACTCTCTTGCTTTCTCAATGATCCAATGGATGTTGGCAATTTGATTTCTGGTTCCCCTGCCTTTTCTAAATCCACCTTGAACTTCTGGAATTTCATGTACTCTTGAAGCCTGGCTTAAAGAATTTTGAGCATTCCTTTGCTAGCGTGTGAGATGAGAGCTATTGTGCAATAGTTTGAACATTCTTTGGCATTGCCTTTCTTTGGCATTTGAATGAAAACTCACCTTTTTCAGTCCTGTGGCCACTGCTGCATTTTCCAAATTTGCTGGCATATTGAGTGCAACACTTTCACAGCATCATCTTTTAGGATTTAAAATAGCTCAACTGGAATTCCATCACCTCCACTAGCTTTGTTTGTTGTGATGCTTCCTAAGCCCCATTTGTGTCTGGCTCTAGGTGAGTGATCACACCATCGTGATTATCTGGGTCATGAAGATCTTTTTTGTATAGTTCTGTGAGTTTTTGCCCCCTCTTCTTACTTCTGTTTAGTTCCATAATATTTCAATAATTGAGGTAAAAAATAATGACTGTATGAACAAAGGCACTAGCAACAGAAATTTAGGGAGAGGGTGAGTCTATGAAATATAGAATCATCAGGTGACCTTAGGAAAAGAGAAGCCTTGAGGATTGATATGGACTTCCCTGGAGCTCAGCTGGTAAATAATCTAGCTGCAATGCAGCAGACCCCAGTTCAATTCCTGGGTCAGGAAGATCCTCTGAAGAAGGGATAGGCTACCACTCCAGTATTCTTGGGTTTCTCTGGTGGCTTACATGGTAAAGAATCTGCCTGCAATGTGGGAGACCTGGCTCTAATCCCTGGGTTGGGAAGATCCCCTGGAGAAGAGAATGGATTGATATATCATGAACAGTATTTACATATGACACCTTGTCATGTGGGAAAGGACATAGATTTGTTTTTTTCCTGGTAGTACATAAGAGATATAGATTTAAGGAGAGCAGATTCCTGGGAATAAGAGTTATATAAAAAGGAAAAACAAAACAAAACTAAGCATTTCCTTCATGAAGCATTTCCTGTAGTTGGAAGGATTTAGAATATACTACAAATGAACATTTTAAAATTTTTCGTATTTTTGGCATGGAATTAACTTAGTCTATTGAAACTTCCTTTCCTTTATCCTATGTCCCAGCCAAATGTTTTATTTCAAAAGCCTTATATTTTTATACCTCTATGCCTTTATATTAACCAATGCCATTCCCATTGATGTACATCCTTTCTTCCTACATATAATGTGAATGAGATACATGTTGAGTATGTTTCTTTAAATTACTACAAATCCTAATTTAAAGATGGGGGTGAAGTTTCAGCAGTCTGGCATCATGATTCTACTCTGTTGTTACTGATTTATGATGTCATTTCACAAATTTACTACCAAACCAACTTCTTTTTATATCATTCTCTCTTTTCCCTTCAGTTGTATTGGCATATAATTGACAAAATTATAAGACATTTAAAGTATATGTTGTGGTGATTTAATATATGTTTACAGTGTGAAAGGATTTCCCCCCATCTAGTTAATTTTCTCTTTGAGTAGTACATTTCTAATGTATTACTTTATTAAATGGTTTTAGAGAACAGAAACTTTTAAGTATACTGTTTGAAATAATGTTATTCCAGTTTCCTATTTGGTATTTGGGATTTTCCTCATGTTATGGACTGAATTGTGTCCGTTAAAAATTCTTATGTTGAGACTTAACCCACCCATATATAACTGTATTTGAATATAGGATTTTTAGGGAGGTAATTATGATTAAATAAGATAATGATGTTGGCCCCTTAATCCAACAGAATTAGAGTTCTTATAAGAACGGACACCGGAGATCCCTCTCTCCCCCACTATTTCTGCTCAGAGAAATAGTCATGTGAAGAAACAGCAAGAAGGTGGCCATATGAAAGTCCAGAAGAGAGCTCTCATGGGAAAAAAAAAACCCTCTGGTCATTGATATGGGACTTTCAGCTTCCAGAGTTGTATGAAAATAAATATCTGGTGTTCAAGCCAAATAGTCTGTGGCATTCTATTATGGCAGTCTCAGAAGACGAAAACAGAACTTAATACTGTGAATGGGGTGCTGCTGTAACAAATACCTAAGAATGTGTAAGTGACTTTGGAACTGGGCATTGATAAAGACTTGAGTTTACAGATAAATAATAGAAAAAGCCTACATTGTATTTAAGGGTCTGTTGGATGTTAAAAGCAATTCTAGAGAGACTTAGACAGAAATGAGGAACATGTTATTGAAAATTGAAGGAAAGAGGAGCTTGTTTTAAAATGATGAAAAAACTTAGCTGAACAGTATGCTAGTGTCTTGTGGAAAGTAGAACTTGGGAGCTATGAAATTAGGTATTTAGCTGAGATTTTTAAGCACAGTATTGAAGATGCTTCCTCCTCCTTTCTGCTTATTGTAAAAATGTGAAATGAAAGTCATAAATTGAAGAAGTTGTTAAGTAAAAAGGAACATGAACTTGAAATTTTGGAAAATCCTCAGTTTATCCATTCTACAAAACATGTCAAAGTGTGTTCTGAATATAACACTAAGGATGTGGTTGAACAATCACTTGATAAGGAGGCTACTATGAATATGAATCGGGCATTTCAGCCAAAGCCAGGAATGGAGGTGGGATTATACTACTGGACAATACTATTTTGTACCAAAAGGAGCAGAGACACAATGGAAAAAAAAAAAAAGCTTCTGGATTTTTATAGGATGAGTGAATAGAGCTGTTTGGCTGTGAAGGAGCATTATTCTTCAAGAAGACAAGAATGACCGTGAGTTCATTTTTATTGTCAAAGCTGTCTTCTTGGTTTCAAAGGGTGGGGTGACTGCCTCCATCTCACCGGTCTGGGATGCTGCTGACTGGAGCCTTGCAGGCAAGGCTGCCACCTAGGGCCCTGGAGGTGATTTTACTGACCCAATGGGCCTGGAGGGCAGAGCATTGAATCAAAGATTATTTTCGAGACTTAAGATCCAATAAACACAAAATTTGCAAATATTTTCTCCCATTTTGTAGGTTGTATTTTTGTTTATGGTTTCCTTTGCCATGCAAAAGCTTTTAAGTTTAATTAGGTCCCATTTGTTTATTTTTGTTCTTATTTTCATTATGCTAGGAGTTGAATCCAAAAAAATGTTGCTGAGATTTATGTCAAAGAGTATCTTGCCTACGTTTTCCTCAAAGAGTTTTATAATATCTGGTCTTACATTTAGCTATTTAATCCACTTTGGATTCTTGTGTATGGTATTAAAGAAGGTTCTAGTTTCATCCTTCCACATGTAGTTGTTCAGTTTTTCCAGCACCACTTATTGAAGAGACTGTCTTTTCTTCATTATATATTATTGCCTCCTTTGTCATAGATTAATTAACCATAAGCCAGTGGGTTTATATTTAGGCTTTCTATGCTGTTCATGAAAGTGAAAGAGGAGAGTGAAAAAGTTGGCTTAAAGCTCAACATGCAGAAAACTAAGAACATAGCATGTGGTCCCATGACTTCATGGGAAATAGATGGGGAAACAGTGGAAACAGTGTCAGACTTTATTTTTGGGGGCTTTAAAATCACTGCAGATGGTGATTGCAACCATGAAATTAAAAGACTCTTACTCCTTGGAAGGAAAGTTATGACCAACCTAGATAGTGTATTAAAAAGCAGAGACATGACTTTGCTAACAAAGGTCCGTCTAGTCAAGGCTATGGTTTTTCTTTTTTTTTTTTTCTTTTTCTTAATTTTTTTATTTTTAGACTTTACATAGTTGTATTAGTTTTGCCAAATATCAAAATGAATCCACCACAGGTATACATGTGTTCCCCATCCTGAACCCTCCTCCCTCCTCCCTCCCCATACCATCCCTCTGGGTTGTCCCTGTGCACTAGCCCCAAGCATCCAGTATCGTGCATCGAACCTGGACTGGCATCTCGTTTCATACATGCTATTTTACATGTTTCAATGCCATTCTCCCAAATCTTCCCACCCTCTCCCTCTCCCAAAGAGTCCATAAGACTGTTCTATACATCAGTGTGTCTTTTGATGTCTCGTACACAGGGTTATTGTTAGCATCTTTCTAAATTCCATATATATGCGTTAGTATACTGTATTTATGTTTTTCCTTCTGGCTTACTTCACTCTGTATAATAGGCTCCAGTTTCTTCCAGTGGTTCATGTATGGATGTGAGAGTTGGACTGTGAACAAAGCTGAGCACCGAAGAACTGATGCTTTTGAACTGTGGTGTTGGAGAAGACTCTTGAGAGTCTCTTGGACTGCAAGGAGATCCAACCAGTCCATTCTAAAGGAGATCAGCCCTGGGTGTTCTTTGGAAGGAATGATGCTGAAGCTGAAACTCCAGTACTTTGGCCACCTCATGCAAAGAGTTGACTCATTGGAAAAGACTCTGATGATGGGAGGGATTGGGGGCAGGAGGAGAAGGGGACGACAGAGGATGAGATGGCTGGATGGCATCACTGACTCAATGGACGAGAGTCTGAGTGAACTCCGGGAGTTGGTAATGGACAGGGAGACCTGGCGTGCTGCGGTTCATGGGGTCACAAAGAGTCAGACACGACTGAGTGACTAAACTGAACTGAGTGGACTTATAGAGAAGAATATGGACTCAAAGGATATTTCAGTACATAATGCTTGTATGTGTGTTCAGTCATGTCTGACTCTTTGTGACCCCATGGATGGTAGCTCACCAGGCTCCTCTGTCCATGGAATTTTCCAGGCAAGAATACTGCTGCTGCTGCTGCTAAGTCACTTTAGTCGTGTCCGACTCTGTGTGACCCCAGAGACGGCAGCCCACTAGGCTCCTCTGTCCCTGGGATTCTCCAGGCAAGAATACTGGAGTGGGTTGCCATTTCCTTCGCCAATGCATGAAAGTGAAAAGTGAAAGTTGCTCAGTCGTGCCCGACTCTTAGGGACCCCATGGACTGGAGCCTACCAGGCTCCTCCGTCCACAGGATTTTCCAGGCAAGAGTACTGGAGTGGGGTGCCATTGCTTTCCCCCAAGAATACTGAAGTGGGTTGCAATTTCCTTCTTCAGGGGATTTTCCTGACCGAGGGATTGAACCTGCATCTCCTGCATGTCTTGCATAGGCAGGCAGATTCTGTAACACTGAGCCACCTGGAAAGCTCAGGTGTAATGCATAGTAATGAGTTATACGTGACAGGTAAAGGAGAGACAGGACCCTAAGCAGACTGCTTGTTTGTTTTTTTGAATTTAATAGCGTATTGTCATGCATTCACCACAATAGGAAAGCAATTTATGCTTTCTCATTTCAGGATCTTACTGTTGATGATCAGTCTCAACATTTTTCATTCATTTCTTTACTGTTGCTTCACCCTCCATATAAATCTTATTCATGCTTTGACACTTTTGACATGCTTTGTAGTGTCTTTTCCTCCAAATAATTTTATATGTTTATTACATATTATATTATATCATATATTATATCCCCAATAGAATTTTTTGAATCTCTATATCACTTATCATATTTTTCTTATGTATTAATTGTGTTTTGTACTAACTTCCTGAAATGGACTAAACTTACTAAGAAGAAGGACTGTGTATTCAACACAGCACCATTAGAGGGTAGTTTTTCAATACATGTTTACTGAATAAGTGAACAGATAAATAAAGTATTAATTATAACTTCATGTTCACCAGAATATTAGTAATAGTATTGAGATTTTTTCCTAGTAGAGGATATTCTAGATGTATATCACAAAGAAATGTTGAAAACGACTCTACAGATAGTATATACATGCCCACGCACATACACACAATAAACACAATAAATAACGCTATCCTTGCCTTCGCCCTAATCACAGTAAAAATTACTCTCTATGATCATAATTTCTTTGCTAAGCCTATTATATTTCTAAGCTTCTGTAAGATATTTTAAGTTATGTTTATAAGTAATATTTTCTCTTTTTTTAATTTTATTTTTAAACTTTAAAATATTGTATTGGTTTTGCCAGATATCGAAATGAATCTGCCACAGGTATACATGTGTTGCCCATCCTGAACCCTCCTCCCTCCTCCCTCCCCATACCATCCCTCTGGGTCGTCCCAGTGCACCAGCCCCAAGCATCCAGTATCATGCATCGAAACTGGACTGGTGAGTCGTTTCATACATGATATTATACATGTTTCAATGCCATTCTCCCAAATCTTCCCACCCTCTCCCTCTCCCACAGAATCCATAAGACTGATCTTTACATCAGTGTCTCTTTTGCTGTCTCGTACACAGGGTTATTGTTACCATCTTTCTAAATTCCATATATATGTATTAGTATACTGTATTGCTGTTTTTCTTTCTGGCTTACTTCACTCTGTATAATAGGCTCCAGTTTCATCCACCTCATTAGAACTGATTCAAATGTATTCTTTTTAATGGCTGAGTAATACTCCATTGTGTATATGTACCACTGCTTTCTTATCCATTCATCTGCTGATGGGCATCTAGGTTGCTTCCATGTCCTGGCTATTATAAACAGTGCTGCAGTGAACATTGGGGTACATGTGTCTCTTTCAATTCTGGTTTCCTCAGTGTGTATGCCCAGCAGTGGGATTGCTGGGTCATAAGGCAGTTCTAATTCCAGTTTTTTAAGGAATCTCCACACTGTTCTCCATAGTGGCTGTACTAGTTTGCATTCCCACCAACAGTGTAAGAGGGTTCCCTTTTCTCCACACCCTCTCCAGCATTTATTGCTTGTAGACTTTTGGATTGCAGCCATTCTGACTGGCGTGAAATGGTACCTCATAGTGGTTTTGATTTGCATTTCTCTGATAATAAGTGATGTTGAGCATCAGCACCTAAACCTGCCATAAATTTAAGAATAGCAAGGGACTGAAGACTTAAGAAAACCAAGGATCATTCAATGACAGGAATAATTAAAACTTTTTTTCTATGTTTCAACCCCTGCCTGAACTAAATTCTGTAGACAGTGCATATTCAGGGAGATAATTCAAGTGTCAACTTGTAGACGCATCCTAAGAGATGTGGAGTTTTCAAAACAATAATCCAGAAACAAAGTACATTGAGAATAATATGAATTGTTAACACTCGTATCACTAATACCATTCTGACTCCCAAACTTGTCTGTCTTCAGGCATCTCAGATCAACTTTATGATACAAGGTATATATCTGGTTAAGGCTAGATATGTGGATTCATAAACATTTCACTGTCTTTAATACTGCTTTTTGAGCTAATGGGGTCAGGTCTCTTGACTCCCTTTTTAATAGATGACACATTCTGTCTGAAGTTAAAACTGCAATCTGTGACAGTGGACAGAAGCTGTTAATATCTTGTATCCACTTCATGGAGACTAAATTTATATATGATCTCAGCACAGTGTCCTCAACTACTGAGCTATCAATAAACATGCAGTTTCATCCACCTCATTAGAACTGATTCAAATGTTTTCTTTTTAATGGCTGAGTAATACTCCATTGTGTATATCATACAGAGTGAAGTAAGCCAGAAGGAAAAATACCAATACAGTATAATAACACATATATATGGAATTTATAAAGATGGTAACAATAACCCTGTGTACGAGACAGCAAAAGACACACTGATGTATAGAACAGTCTTATGGACTCTGTGGGAGAGGGAGAGGGTGGGAAGATTTGGGAGAATGGCATTGAAACATGTAAAATAGCATGTATGAAACGAGATGCCAGTCCAGGTTCGATGCACGATACTGGATGCTTGGGGCTAGTGCACTGGGACGACCCAGAGGGATGGTATGGGGAGGGAGGAGGGAGGAGGGTTCAGGATGGGGAACACATGTATACCTGTGGCGGATTCATTTTGATATTTGGCAAAACTAATACAATTATGTAAAGTTTAAAAAAAAAAAGAGAAACATGCAATAATGTCTATTCTACTGAGAATCTATTCCTTTTTCTTAATCAAAAATATGTCACCAGAGCAGTTCTTTGGTATACTTGATTTTGCAATAACCCCTTAACTTTCTACTGCATAGTTTACTTTTTACTTGCAAGTACACTCTTCTACCAGATATGTCTCCTCTGTCTGTCTGTCTCTCAATGACATAATCTGTCTTCCACCCAATGACTCAAGAATGTAATATGGTGTTATGTTAGACTAATGAATTTCTTCCTTATTTTTGGCATCTCAATCTTTCTTTGCAGCTTAATCATTCACAGTATATCATGTCCTCCATCCACACTAGATAGCTTGGCATTTTTATATATTTTTCATGCTTTCTTATTTTTGCCTATGCTGTCTTTCTACTGGAAACATACTTCTGTCCCCTTTTTATGATTTGCCAACCTCTTTTATGATTTCTTCTGTGAAACCTTCCCCAGGCTTTTAGGTAAAAGCAATTACTACTTTTATTCCCCATTATTCTCTTATTTATGTTACTCAAATTTTTACTGAGATATAATTGACAGTTAAAACCGTATATATTTTAAGTATACAATTTGATTCATTTATATGTTTAATATAAAAACTTTGAGAAATATTGACCAAACACAAGCTAATTAACATAGTCATCACCTCATATAGTTACCATTTTCTTTGTGTGTGTGTGTGTGTGTGTGTGTGTAGAACACTTAGGATATAACCTCTTTAGTGAATTTCAAGTATACAATATTGTTAAAAAGTCACATTATTTTATATTAGATAGCCATACATTTTTCATCTTTCATAACTAAAACTTTGTACTCCTTATTTGATATCTGCTTATTTTCTTCTTCCTCCAGTCCCTGAAAACCACAAGTCTATCCTCTGCCATTGTGACTTTGACTATTTTAGATTCTACACGTAAGTGAGATAATGTGGTATTTGTCTCTCTCTCCCTGGCATCCTTGTCAAAGATCAGTTGACTATAAATATGTGGATTTATTTTTGGGCTCTCTATTATGTTCCATTGGCCTGTATGTCTTGACTTTTTGCCAGTACCATACTCTTTTGGTTACTGTGGCTTTGAAACCAGGCAATGCAATAACTCCAGCTTTTTTCTTCTTGCTCAATATTCTTTTGGCTTTTGGGGGCTTTTGTGGTTTCATCTGAATTTTAAGACTCTCTATTTCTGTAAAGAATGCCATTACAGTATTTGTAAGAAATTACACTGAATCTTTAGATCACGTTGGGTAGTATGGACATTTTAACAATATGGAGTCTCTCAGTTTTTAAACATGGGATGCCTTTCCATTTATCTGTGTCTTCTTTCTTTCATCAGTATACAGGTCTTCCATCTCTTCAGTTAAGTTTATTCCTAAGTATTTTACTCCTTTTGTTGCTATTGTAATGAGCTTTTTTTCATTTTGTTTGTATATAGATACATGACTGATATTTTATTTGCAGATAGTTTTTTTTTAATAAATTGATGGTTAGTGGCAACATTGTACAAGTCTGTTGGTACCACTTTTCCAACAGTGTTACTCACTTTATGTTTCTGTATCACATTTTGGTAATTCTCACAATATTTCAAACCCTCCACCAGCTAGTAAGCTGATGACTTGCTGAAGGCACAGATTATTACTAGCATTCTTAGCAATAAAGGATATTTAAATTAAGGTATGCACATTGTTTTTTCCAGATATAGTGCTACTGCACACTTAATAGACTACAATATTGTACAAACATAACTTTTATATGCACTGGAAAACCAAAAAAGAAATGTGTGACTCACTTTATTGCAGTGGTCTGGAACTAAATCTGCAATATCTCTGAGGTATGCCTGTATATTCCAGGGTTAAAATCTAGTGTATTGTTCTTTTAATTATTTTATTTTCTAGGCTTAAAAAGAAGAAAAAGAGACACGTGTACCCCAATGTTCATCACAGCACTGTTTATAATAGCCAGGACATGGAAGCAACTTAGATGCCCATCAGCAGATGAATGGATAAGAAAGCTGTGGTACATATACACAATGGAGTATTACTCAGCCATTAAAAAGAATACATTTGGCTCAGTTCTAATGAGGTGGATGAAACTGGAGCCTATTATACAGAGTGAAGTAAGCCAAAAGAAAAACACCAATACAGTATACTAACGCATATATATGGAATTTAGAAAGATGGTAACAATAACCCTGTGTACGAGACAGCAAAAGAGACACTCATGTATAGAACAGTCTTATGGACTCTGTGGGAGAGGGAGAGGGTGGGATGATTTGGGAGAATGGCATTGAAACACGTATAATATCATGTATGAAATGAGTTGCCAGTCCAGGTTCGATGCACGATACTGGATGCTTGGGGCTGGTGCACTGGGACGACCCAGAGGGATGGTATGGGGAGGGAGGAGGGAGGAGGGTTCAGAATGGGGAACACATGTATACCTGTGGCGGATTCATTTTGATATTTGGCAAAACTAATACAATTTATGAAGTTTAAAAATAAAATAAAATTAAAAAAAAGAAATTTAAAAAAAGTTATTATAAATGTGTTATGACATAACATACAATTTCAAATACTGTCAAAAGTAAGCAAGTATAAATTATGAACAATAAAAATGAAAGGTCTAATATAATTGCTAGTTCAAAAAATAATTTCCTGAGCTTCAACCCCTGCCTTTATGTTCCTAATTTTCAGATCTAAAATTTTATGAATCCAAAGACCAGTATATCATTATAGTATGTGTAAACTGAGATTTTTTTTTTTGTAGTAGCATTGAGCATTTTATACTTAAAAAAATGACCATTGCAGCACACCTGGTTATTCCTCTGTTCAGTTTTTTCATATATTTAACTTTATAATATACTATATACATTATTTAGTATGTCTGTTGTCCATCTCTCATGATAATATCTAAGTTTTACAAGGGCCAGGATATTTTTCTTTTTTAAAATTATTCACTGAAGTATATCAGAGGCCTAGAAAAACACCTGCCACACCACAGGAAATAAATAAATTTTAGTTGAATGAATAAATGAATTATCCCTTAACCTAGTATCCCACCTCTTGTTAACCAATCTCATTATTCTTTTTCTTCTCAATTTGTATTCATGACCTAAACCAAGACATTTAGGATTCTCACATAACTATTCTCTTGGGAAATGTTTGTGACATTTCAATGACCTCCTAAATACTAGACAAAATGGGCAGATTTCAACCACCTTATTCTATTTTAGGCTACATTTGACACTCTTGTTCAGAACCTACTTCTTGAAACTTGTCACTACATTTTATGTTCATTATAATATACTCTTTGTATTTCTTCTTCTGATTTTTTTCTTCTTTGATTTCTTCCTGGGCTGTTCTTATTCCATGGACCTCGTAAATATTGATGTTTATCTCTAGAGAAGGACTCTTTTCAATCTGCATACTTTCCATGAGTAATCTAGCCCATGATTATTTTACCAACCATCACATCTAACTCACAGTGTCTATAGTTACAAAACAGATCTCTACCCCAAGTTTCAGAATTATATAGCTAACTTCCTGCTGAATAACTCCTCCTGGGAAGGCCAATGTTATCTTAGACCCTACAACACAAATAATTAAACACAGCTTAACAACTAAAACGATGCTTATCCTGCCTTCCCTATTAAATGGTACCACCAGTCATTCAGACACCCCAACTAGAAATCTGGAAATGATCCTTGAATGCTTCTCCCTCTCAATCAACAAATCTTACTGATTTACCGTATAATTATTTTCCTTTAATGTGACTAATTACCATTTCTATCAATATCAATCTGGTTAAGCCCCCAATCATCTGTTACCTAAGTGATTTTTTGACTATGAGATTTGGGGAAATACGAAGTATAAAACGGCACACAGATTTTTATGTGCTTATCTTAGGTGACTTGGGTGACTGGAAAGATGGTGGTGTTACAATAGACCTGAACCCATTCTTCCAGTCCTCAAAACCGTTCTCTCTTAAATCAATCCACATCTCTTCCAAAGCAATATTCTGAAGTTGTCAATATAGAGGTGGTAGTTAAAACCATCAAATTAGATGAAATCATTCAGAAAAAGAGCAAATAAAAGGGGAAGCAGTGGAAGACTACATATGTTAGCAAAAGTTGGTGTTATGTTTTAGGCAGATATGTGATGAAAAGAAGTAGACACCAGATTATTAAGGGCCTTGTAAGCCCTTATTTTGAAGACTTTGAAATATGTAAGTTCAATGACAGAACACTGAAAGGTTTAATTCAGATAAATGAATGTCACATTAGTTTTGCTTTTCAAGTAGGTTACATTGACTGCGGTATAAACAATTCTTGGGGAAAAGCAAGACTAAAAGTAGAAAAAGCAGTTAGGAACTACAATAATCTTGGTGAGAGATGATAGTAAAATGGACCAAGCTAGCAGAAAGATGCCAACTCCATCATTGTAAGGGATGTATATTGCTTCTGGAGGAGTTCTTGTGAAATAACATGGAAATGATCTGAAAAGTTTCAGGTTCAGATCACATAGGATTGTTAATTAGGACAGTAGGGAAGTTCTCTGAACCCTAGGATAAAATGCTAAAGAGTAGTAGTTAATATCAAAATCAGAGATGTGGAATAAGTCTTCATATTGAAAGAGTGCTGAGGTAAAAAACAAAGTTCACTTCAGAGTTCAAGTATCAAATGAATGGGTGTACAAATTAGAAACCACACTTAAAGGCTTTGACGATGCTAGTGTTTGAGGTTATCAGAGAACTTAATGAAGGACTTAATTTGGATCAGAGAAGGGGTGAAAATTTAAGGAAAAAGGCATTTAAGGAGAAACTTAAAAACGTAATTGGAATTAGGGAAACAGAATGGGGGAACAGTATTCAGCTTATTGGAGCAGCATTGCAAAGACCCTGAAGTTGGAAGGAACTTGGTATTTTCAAGAAATTGAAAGGAGACCACTATCTTTAGAAACCTGGGAAGAGTGATATAAGATAAAATTGAAAAACAGAAGCCAGTACATGTAATCCTTACTGATAATTCTTTAAAAAATAATTTCCTTAGAGTAATGGAAACTTATGAGTGACTCAATCAGATTTACATTTAAAGATACCACCCTGGCTGCAGTTCAGAGAATGAACTGTAGTGGAGCAAAGACAGAAGTCAGAATATTTGTCACAGTGTTATCACGGCAGTGCAGAGCAAAGATGTTGTTGTCTTATAGAAGGATCATGGTAGTGTGAATGGAGAAAAAGTCAAAATTGAAATACACATATTTGAAATAATACCCAAGATGAGTGTTTGGGTCACATGGAATAAAACCATTAAGGTTCGGGAAAACAATAGGTTAGAAGTATCCAAGGAGAAGCCTCTATTATCACTAGAATAGGAAAATGGGAAGATGAATTTTATTTTTTAGCATTTTATCAGCTGAATTTTGAAATATGCAGATATTGAGATATCTGTAAGATGTTTAAATAGAGATGTTCACAAATTCTTTGAATACTTTACCCCACTCTTAATTCAGAGAACTAAGATAGCAACAACATTTTGACACAATAGGAGTAGATGAGATCACATACATTTTTGGTAGGGTGAAACAGAAAGTCCAAGACAGAACTCGAGAGTTCAAATACCAGGTGGAGGGAAACAATTCATTAAAAAATTAAAAGGAATGTTGGTGTCACTCACAAAGAAATAATTTTTATTAAATAAATAAAACCCCATAGAAGAAACGGCCCAAAAATACATCTCAAGTAGCTGTTGATAAGTATCTTGTGACTCTCACTGCAGTTGACTTTGTGCTATAGCAATGTATGTGTTTTCTTAAGTACACTTAGGTTCAGAATTCCTATAGTGAGGAGACAGCTTATATTTTCATCTTTGTCAGTTCTTTTCAGAGTGCATTGTAGGTGCTCACTATTATTGACTTAAAATTATTAGCACAGCTAAAAAATAATAAAGGTGTATGTTACCTTATTTTGTAATTCTCCAACCATTATGAAAGGCAGTAAAAAAATGGAAAATAGAGTACAAAATAAGGTGTTCACACAGCAATTTATTGATCCAGCTTGAAAAATCAGTTAAGCTATTTCTTACCATTACTTTAGGGTTTAAATTAATATGTGTATAATAGCATATATGAAATGAGTCGCCAGTCCAGGTTCGATGCACAATACTGGATGCTTGGGGCTGGTGCACTCCGACGACCCAGAGGGATGGTATGGGGAGAGAGGAGGGAGGAGGGTTCAGGATGTGGAACACATGTATACCTGTGGCAGATTCATTTCGATATCTGGCAAAACCAATACAATATTGTAAAGTTAAATAAAATAAAAATAAATAAATTAGTAGTTTTTTTTCCCTCTCCCTCCCCACTGAAGATTACTCTGTTATCTATTTAAAACAGCCACAGTGGAGAAGAAAGTAAGACAGAAGGAAGAGACAGGAAAGAAAAGACGAAGAGAGGGGGAAAGAAAGACATTTTACAATTTGGAATTGTATTTGGAGATTATCTTTTTTATTTATTTTTAATTTAAAACAAAGTTACTTCTGTTGTGGATATTAGCAACTAAAAATATATGAAATATATATTAATATAGTTATATAATTATATTTATCTTTAAAGTCATATATAAACACATCTTATATAAATATATATCAACAGTTTAACAAAAAAGCTGCACAGTCTCTGAAAACTTGAAAAAATATAGCTAGTCCATCTACAGTTGCCCTTATGTAATCAATATTCTCATTAGGTAGACAAATATAAAGTTTAGGTTACTGTGATTTGCCAGCGTGATAAGGAGCAACACCTCCCATATTTTCTAGGACACAAGATATGTATTTTGCTTATCAATATACCAATGTGGATCTTAAGTGAAAGTATCAATATTACAGATTAAACTGGTTCTTAAAATGAGAATAAAATTTATGCTAGAAGATAGATGCTGAATAAAATATTTGTATACATATACAAGGAGTAATTTAGGCAAACTATAGTATACACTTTGCAGTAGAGTTGCCCTGCCTTACCCAGAGGGACTCTCACAATCTGCCTGAGTATCATTTGACTTATTCCTTTAGACCCTTGAAATTATATGGGGCCTAACAAAGCAAGAGGAAAGCATATAGTAATAAAATAACAGTACCATTGGCTCCTTTAGCTAGGGTTATCTCATCGAATTAGCTACTTGAAAACGAATTGCGACAGAAACTTGTACAGAAGTCCTTGTTCCTACCCACAGGGAACTCACAATCTTAGAAAAGCATCAAACACCAAATAATATTATGTGCTAAGATGTTGCATCTGAGACATTCACAATGACTTTGGAAGGTAGAAAGAGTATGAATTTTGCCTGTAAGAATTGGGAAAAGCTTCAAAAAGAGGCCATATTTAGCTGAAGATTTTAATAAGTTACGACTGATAGGAGAAACTAAAGGGCTTCCTTTCAGAGAGACAAATATGTGCAAAGACTAAGTAATGTGTAACAGTACATTACATGTCAGGCAAAGCAAGTTTTGTGCAAGAGCATATAGAGAAGATAAATGGGAATCCAGTGCTGGAAAATAGGTTTGGAGCAATTATGACCAGAAAATTTCATCCTGGAGTCACTGATGAGCCAGAGGAGGATTATATGCAAGGAAGTGTTACTATGACAGCAGGATAAAAGGAGACACAAGAGGCTTAGAGTCTAGTGAGAGAAATCAGTCAATAGGTGATTAATTGTCCAGGCTGCAAACATGCATAAGGTAAGAGCCATTATAATATTTTGAATTTTATAAAATGAAAATTTTGACTGACATAAGCGTAAAAAACATTTTTAGAGGGAATTTTATGGCTTTTATTTTTATTGTAGTAGATTTACAATGTTGTGTTAGATTTAGGTGTACAGCAAAGTGACTCTCTTATACATATATTTTTAGGTTCTCTTCCCTTAGATTATAAATATTGAGTATAGTTCCCTGTGCTATATAGCAGGTCCTTGTTGTTATCTATTTTATATATGTTAATCCCAAGCTCCAAAGGATAAACTTTTAGGCAAAAATGTTCTTATATTTACAAATCAGCATTCACTCTTTCACTGGTTTGACTGATGCAAAATTATTTAGCTTTTTTTTTAATTTTATTTTTAAACTTTACATAATTGTATTAGTTTTGCCAAATATCAAAATGAATCTGCCACAGGTATACATGTGTTCCCCATCCTGAACCCTCCTCCCTCCTCCCTCCCCATACCATCCCTCTGGGTCGTCCCAGTGCACTAGCCCCAAGCATCCAGTATCGTGCATCGAACCTGGACTGGCAACTAAAAAGCTACAGAGAGAAAATAAGCTAAAATGTTTTGTGTATTCGTTTACAGTTAAATTGACTATGGTGTAAGGAAAATTACTTACTCAATCCTGAAAAAAATTTCTAAACATATTGTAAATGATGTGCAGATAATTCAAAGTTCTCCTTTCAATGACATATACATTCATAAATCTCATCTTAGAATTAGAGCAAAACTTCTACTGCTCCCAGGGTATAGCATTAACCTCAGCAGTTGTTTTGATATTGCATTCATCCCACGTTCCATCGGCCTCCCATCTGTTGATTTTACAAGAAAGCTGCGAGAGTGGTTGCAACAATTTCCCCCCAATTCTTTGGGAAAAGAATAATTTCCTTAAATAAAGTGGAAGAATGGTTTTAATGTGGCAAAGATTATTTAATTAAAACAGACTATAAAAATGCTAAGCTTCTATTGCTTCACTTTAAAAAAAATTTAATTGAAGACTAATTACGATATTGTGGTGGTTTTTGCCGTACATTCACATTGCTTCACTTCTTAAAATATAATACTTTTAAATCTTCTTGCACTCGCAGTCATTATTTTTAGCTATCTGATCTTAAAGTAATGCATGCTAAGTTGTTTCAGTTATGCCCAATTCTCTGCAACTCTAAGGACTATAGCCCACGAGGCTCCTCCTGTTCATGGGATTCTCCAGGCAAGAATACTGGAGTGGGTTGCCATTTCCTCCTCCAGTGGATCTTCCTCGCTCAGGGATTGACTGCTCCTACACTGCAGGGAGATTTTTTACCGCTAGAGCAACCAGGGCAGCAAGAACCATGTCAATTAACCTCCATAACCCAGCACCTTTTTACTTCTTAGACTCTAAATTAAGAAATCTCTGTGGGAGAGGGAGAGGGTGGGAAGATTTGGGAGAATGGCATTGAAACATGTAAAATATCATGTATGAAACGAGATGCCAGTCCAGGTTCGATGCACGATACTGGATGCTTGGGGCTAGTGCACTGGGACGACCCAGAGGGATGGTATGGGGAGGGAGGAGGGAGGAGGGAGGAGGGTTCAGGATGGGGAACACATGTATACCTGTGGCGGATTCATTTTGATATTTGGCAAAACTAATACAATTATGTAAAGTTTAAAAATAAAATAAAATTTAAAAAAAAGTAAAAAAAAAAAATCTCTAGAGAGTTTCACATGAGAAAGATACACCTCTCTCTCTGGTCTCAGATATAGTGGAAGATACATGTAAAAACCTTATAGTGTGTATTATATATAGACGTGAGTATATGTTACAAGAACTTAGAAGGATCAAGGATATTTCATTGAGAAAATACATTAAACTTTACTGATCACATTTTAGGTGCTTCTTAAAGGATAAAAAGTATTTAATACATATATATGGAATTTAGAAAGATGGTAACAATAACCCTGTATACGAGAGAGCAAAAGAGACACTGATGTAGAACAGTCTTTTGGACTCTGTGGGAGAGGGAGAGGGTGGGATGATTTGGGAGAATGGCATTGAAATACGTATATCATCATATATAGAACGAGTCGCCAGTCCAGGTTCGATGCACGATACTGGATGCTTGGGGCTGGTGCACTTGGACGACCCAGAGGGATGGTATGCGGAGGGAGGAGGGTTCAGGATGGGGAACACATGTATACCTGTGGCGGATTCATTTCGATATTTGGCAAAACCAATACAATATTGTAAAGTTTAAAAATAAAATAAAATTAAAAAAAAACTATTTAATAGGCATATGGAAGGATAAAGGATAACATTTCAGTTATTCACAATGAATTTTTAAAAGCTTGAAGATGTAAAATAAGATAGTGCATTCTGGGATTTCAAAATAACGGAGTACAACAGTAATGTGCCATATATGCAGGATAGTGCTGACAGATTGAGCCAAAAAAATGGGAGAGACCAATCTGCCAATACTCCAAGGTACCATACTAAAGGGTTTAAAGGTTAATATGTAAAAAAAAAATAAAATAAAATAAAGGTTAATATGTATGTGGTAAGTGTCACTGAAGGTTTCCGCAGGTGACTGATATTAACATACTTATATTTTGAAAGGCTATTTAGGATGACCATATACAAGGGGAGAACATGAGTAGGTAGGAAATGCTTACAGTTGTCTAGATGAAAAATTATGAGACACAGTTAGAAGGGTGTTGGAGGGAACATGTTAAATACAGATTTAGGAAGATTTATAGTCCTGGAGTTTACAATAAAAGTGAAACCTAAGTAGAATATAGGTGAGAATTGAAATAATGAGAATTGAAGTAAGAAATAGAACTAAAATAAAATGGTTCTGTACAAAACCAAGAGAGATGTACATGAAAATGGCAACCATGGCAAATGTTAAATATGTGTCAAGTAAAATAAAGTATAATCAAGAACTGTTGGATTAGACAAGTGGGAAGTCATTGATTAACTTCAGAGTAAGCATTTTCAGGAACTGAAGATCAAAACTAATTTTGAGTGGGCTGAAAAATAATCAGTACGTTAAAAACTGGAGACAAGACTTGAGAAGTCTTTTTTTTTAAGAAGTTTGTACGACTGAAATATATCAGTAAGTTAAAGAGAAACAAAGTTGAGAGGTTTCTTCTCTTTTTCCTCCTCCTCTTTCACCTGCTTATTCTTTTTTTCAAATATATATTTTATTGAATTCTAGTTGACTTACAATGGTTCAGGTACACAGCAAGATGATTCAGTTATACAAACACATATATTACTTTTGAAATTATTTTCCATCATGGGTTATTACAAGCTATTGACTATAGTGCCCTATGCCATACAGAAAACCTTTGTTGTTATGTATCTATTTTTAAATTAGAAATCTAGCATTCTAGTCATACTAAGTCAAACAAGTGGAATCAAAATGTCATAACTTTGGCAAAAATTCTAAGTTTTCTATATATACAAAACCTTTTCTACTACACTTGATAAAGGCTTGAGAAAACATCAAAAAGAGATGGAGAAATCAGAGAACATAAACTAAATAAAATGGGAGCACTGAATATGAAATAGAAAAACTGAAACAAACTAGATAAAAGATTACCATATAGTACAGCTGTTTTTCAACATGACCACTCACTGGAAACGTATCTGGAGCTCCGGAGGAAAAAAAAAAAAGCAATTCTTGAGCATTTGTATTTTTCAAAAAAATTCAAGATAATTCTGATATGCATCTGGATTTTAAAATGTGATTACAGATGTTTCCATTAGTTCCTGAGTTCTATTATTTTTCTGTTGACCAATCATAATACAATGATATTAAGTAACGGTTACATAATCACAACAGTAAAAGATATTTATCAGTTTTCACAATCAACAGCCAAACAAAAAATAAAAGATAAGTACAATTGCAAGCCACAGTAGGAATATGATTAACAATGTAAAATAATTACATACAATTTGGGGGGGGTTAAGTAGAGTCATGTAGTAAGTGCAAGCATCCACCCAGTCCATCTATGTCTTTTGTTTGGTGCATTTAATCCATTTACATTTATGGTAATTATCAATATGCATGATATTATTACCATTTTCTTAATTGTTTTGGGTTTATTTTCTGTAGGTCTTTTCCTTCTCTTGTGTTTCCTGCCTAGAGAAGATCCTTTAGTAATTTGTTGTAAAGCTGGTTTGGTGGTGCTGAATTCTCTTAACTTTTGCTTGTCGGGAAAGCTTTTGATTTCTCCATCAAATATGAAGTAGAATGTTGCTGGGTAGTCTAGTCTTGATTGTAGCTTCTTCCCTTTCATTACTTTAAATGCCATTCCCTTCTGACTTGTAGAGTTTCTGTTGAGAAATCAGCTGATAGCCTGATGGGAGTCCCTTGTATGTTATCTGTCATTTTTCCCTTGTTGCTTTTAATATTTTACCTGTCCTTAATTTTTGTCAGTTTGATTACTGTGTGTTTTTGGTGTGTTCCTCCTTAGGTTTATCCTTCCTGGGACTCTGTTTCCAGGACTTGGTTGACTATTTCCTTTCCCATGTTCAGGAATTCTTCAGCTATTATCTCTTCAAATATTTTTTCAGGTCCTTTCTCTCTCTCTCCTCCTTCTGAGACCTCTATAATGCAAATGTTGGTACATTTAATGTTCTCCCAGAGGTCTCTTAGGCTGTTTACTTTTCATTCTTTTTCTATATTATGTTCTGTGGCAGTGATTTCCACCATTCTGTCCTCTGGGTCATTTACCAATTCTCTGCCTCAGTTATTCTGCTTTCGATTTCTTTTAGTGTATTAGTTATCTGTTTGTTCTTTAGGTCTTCTAGGTTTTTGGTAAACATTTTTTGCATCTTCAAAGTCTTTGACTCCATTCTTTTCCCGAGATCCTGGGTCATCTTCACAATCATTATTCTGAAGTCTTTTTCTGGAAGGTTGCCTATCTCCACTTTATTTAGTTGTTTTTCTGGATTTTATCTTGTCCATTCATCTGAGACAAGTGAAAGTTGCTCAGTCCTGTCCAACCCTTTGAGACCCCATGGACTGTACCATCCATGCAATTTTCTAGGACAGAATACTGGAGTAGGTAGCCTTTCCCTTCTCCAGGGGATCTTCCCAACCCAGGGACTGAACCCAGGTCTCCCACATTGGGGGCAAGTGCTTTCCCAGCTTAGCCAAAAGAGACATAACATTCTTTTTCATCATGATTAACTTTCTGTAATATGGTTTTTGTTTTAGCTGCTGTGAGACTATGCTGCTGCTTGCTTCTTCCATCTGCCCTCTGATGGATGAGGCTAAGAGGTTTGTGTAAGCTTCCTGATGGGAGGGACTGGCAAAGGGAAAAACTGTCCTGCTCTATTGGGCAGGGCCTTGCTCAGTAAAGCTCTAATCCAATTATCTGATGAATGGGGTTGCACTTCTTCCTTGGTAGTTGTTTGGCCTGAGGAGACCCAGCCCTGAGGTCTGAAGGGCTCTATGGTAGGGTTACTGGTGAACTCCAAGAGGGTTTACACCAAAGGGGACTTTCCAGTGCCCCCTTCCTGTGGTGAGCCACACCTGACGCATGCCTCCACAGGAGGCCCTCCAACACTGGCAGGCAGTTTTTGTCCAGTCTCCTGTGGGGTTCACTGCTCTTCTCCTCTGGGTCATGGTACATATAAAATTTTTGGTTGTGCCCTCACCGCCGTCTTTCTCTCAGTCCTCAGGAAGTCCAATGATCAAATCCCACTGGCCCTCAAGGCCAGATTGCCGGGGGATTCCTTGATCCTTTGTTGGATCTCCAGGCTGGGAAGCCTGATACGGGATTCAGAACCTTCACAATAGTGCAAGAACTTGATTGGTATTGTTCTCCAGTCTGTAGGTCACTCATCTGGCAAGTATGGGAATTGATTTAATCGTGATTGTGCCTCTCCTACTGTCTCACTGTGGCTTCTTCTTTGTCTTTGAACATGTGGTATCCTTTTCTGGTGGGTTCCAGCATTCACCTGTCACTGAATGTTAAACAGGTATTTGCAATTTTGTTGCTCTTGCAGGAGGAGATGAGTGCATGTCTTTCTACTCAGCCATCTTGAACACTTTCAATATTTTAATGGAAAATTAGGCATAGTTATAGACTGAAGGGAATGTGCAAATTTAGGGATATTGAAAATATGGTTACTAGGGGGAAAACCCATAACTGACAGCTCAAGGTAAGAGAAAAAATACGATAGAGATTGCTATCACTATGACTTAACACACAAGACCACAGGTTCTGGAAACTAGAATACCTGGGTTTTTCTTCTGGTTCACCATTGAATATTTCTAAGAATTCAGAAATCTCTTAAATGTTTTAAGTCTTACAGGATGGGGAACACATGTATACCAGTGGTGGATTCATGTCAGTGTATGGCAAAACCACTATAATATTGTAAAGTAATTAGCCTTCAATTAAAATAAATTTATTTTAAATAAATAAATAAATAAAATGGAAACAATAATTATACCACAGGACCATTAAGAGGAGAAAATGAAAAAAATGGGAAAAAAATCCAATGAAACACATCCTGGTGCTCAGTAAACATTTTTCATATTATTATTATTTTTTAACTTTTACATATATAACTTCACAAAAGAGATATGTTACCTATTTATGTAAAATGGAAAGAAAAGAATGATTAAAGACACAGATAAATTCAGGTAACCAAGTATGATGGAAAAATAATTTTCTCTCTGGAGAAGCTCATATGCTGTAGGTACAATATGCACATTTCCTTGGTAATGGGAACCTGAAAAAGTAAAAGTGTTAAGTCACTCAGTCGTGTCTGAATCTTTGCGATTCAAAGGACTGTAGCATGCATGTGAGTTCATGGAATTCTCCAGGCGAGAATACTGGACTGGGTGGTCATTCCATTCTGGAGGGTATCTTCCTGACCCAGGGACTTAACTAGGTCTTCCATATTAAAAACAGATTCTTAATAATCTGAGTCTTGTACGGCCAAATTAATTATCTCAGTCATCTTCTAAATTTTATCAAGTATTGAGGTCATCAAAAAAATATTGCAGGTCTGGGTGCTGGGCGGGCTGCAGATGAGGGCAAATCAGGCCTAAGGTGTCGAGCTGGTGATGCCTGACGGCGTGTCTGACGACATGTCTCACCCCGACCTGGGTGGTGGAAAGAGCAGGGGGGAGTAGTCAGGGCTGGTGGGAGAAGGTGGCAGCGGTAGTGAATCTCTTAGAAGCCCTACAGAAGCAGGACCCATACCCTAACATCCCAGTAGGACGAGAGAGGCTGTGCTGGTGAGGGCCTCTTCTTTATGAAATGTAGTTACAAGTTGCCATTAAAGATAACCAAGGGACATCCTTCACACACCACAGTGGTTGGAATGGGTTCCAGAAAGCAGAGTCCTCCGGAAGATGGCTCTCTCTCTCTATCCAGGACCCTCTGTCCATGCGATTTTCCAGTCAAGAATAATGGAGGGGTTTACCATGCCCTTGTCCAGGGGACATTGCTGACCCACGGATCAAACCTGTGTCTCTGTGACTTCTGCTCCAAAAACGGTTCTGTGCCGTCTGAGCCTTGGAGGACCAAGTTTATTGTCTCAGTCATCTTCCTCCTTGTGACGAAACACTGAGATCCTCAACAAAACACCGCAGGTCTGGGTGCTGGGTGGTCTGCCGTTGCTGGCAAATCTTGCCCAAGTCGTTCAGCTGGGGATGCCTCACTGTGCATCTAACCCACAGCTGGGTCGGGGAGAGAGCAGACGCAGTAGTCAGGTCTGGTGGGAGAAGGAGATGGCGGAAGCAGTGATTTTCTTATCAATGGTGCAGAAGCAGGACCAGGAGCCCAAATTCCCCGGAGGCCGGGAGAGTGCTGTGCTTTCGTGGGCCCCTTCTTTAGGAAATGGAGTAGCTACAAGTTGCCATAGAAGACAACCAAATGACATACTTCACACATGACAGTGGTTGGAATAGGTTCCAGAAAGCAGAGTCCTCAAGCCCGTGGCCACCAGTTTACAGAAGCAAGGAGAACTTCAAAGAGCCCGTCAGGAAGCAGCAGGCGAGGGGCTGCCTGGTGCGGCGCAGCAGACAAACGCTGAAGTGAAAAGGACAACGAAAGGACCGAGGACTGGAGATGGCGGCAGTCCCAGTGAGACACCGCATCCTCGTTGCCACAGCAGGCCTCAAGTTGATCCTAGGCTTGAACGCAAGGAGACATTCATGAGTACAGCGGAAGGTCAAAGTCACGATGCCTGAAAAACTCAAACGGTGGCTTGCTGATGACTGGGGCTTAAGTACCCAGCCAAAACAAGCTCCTTCATCTATCTGTCAAGAAGAACGTGGATTCCATTCTAGTGCGAGCGTGGTTCCAAGCTTAAGTCGCATCTGACTTGAGGCATCCCCGTGACTGTAGGCCACCAGTACCTCTGTCCATGCGATTCCCCAGGCAAGAATAATAGAGGGCTTTACCATGCCCTTGTCCATGCGACCTTGCTCTCCTAGGCATCAAACCTGTGTCTCCTGTCAGTCCTGCTCCAAAACGGTTCTCTACTTTCTGAGCCTTGGAGGACCAAGTTTATTGTCTCAGCGTCTTCCTCCTTGTGACGAAACACTGAGATCCTCAACAAAACACCGCAGGTCTGGGTGCTGGGTGGTCTGCCGTTGCTGGCAAATCTTGCCCAAGTCGTTCAGCTGGCGATGCCTGACGGCACCTCTAACCCACAGCTGGGTCGGGGAGAGAGCAGACGC